>NC_048595.1:7904783-7933342 GCF_003668045.3 Cricetulus griseus
CATACAAGAAACACACACACACATACACACACACACACACACACACACACACACACACACACACACACACATGTAAAATTAAAAATGAGTGCTCTTGCTGCCAGAGCCCTGGGAAGCAAGGGGCAGAGACAGTGGCAGACGAAGGAGGTCAGCAGCAAGCTACTCCAGGTGCCGGGAGTGTGCCCTTGCAGAAACCTGGATGGCAGGCGGGGCTCACCTAGCCATGAGCTTATGCAGCTCCTGCTTGTGCTGCTGGTCCTCGGTGGCGATGGCGTGCTGGGCCTGCTGCTGCATGGTCTGGACGAAGTGCTGCATGTGCTGGAAGGCATCGATCTGTAGCGGGACAGAGGCAGAGAGCCACTTGGCATGTTGCCCCCCATGTCAGGGGACCTAAGCCAGCCAACACTTTCCAAAAAGGGCACTCTGAGATACAGGGTGAAGACCCACTGGACAGAGAATAGGGTGTACTGCCTGGAGAGAGCTGGGTTATTCTAGAATGTTCATAATTTACTCACATGCTAGCTTTCCTCTGCCAACTCTAATTATCAATTTAATAAGTCCTGGGAAACCAAATGCCTGACCAACCCAGGTTACAACTCAGATGAAGCAATCTGAAATAAGAACTTACTTCACTAACAGAGTATTGCCCCAAGGGAAATTAGGCTGATGGGAACTGTTTCTTGCTAGTAAAACTTTTCATGTATGTAAAATACTACGACACTTGGAGGCTTCACCACTGCAAAACCATAGATTTCAAGATCCAAACCCACATAAGAACAGAGAAGACCCTCATGAACCCAAGTGGAGGAGGGAAGACACCAGCTAGGTGGGCCACTAAGTGGGCAGGGTGGCTTGGAAGACAGTCTTTCTAGCATCCTCCAGCCATTGGGTCTGGGATCGATCATGAAGTGCTGGGGTCTGACAGGAAGCAAGCAGTGGGCATCTGAGTTAGGAAGACAGCTACATTGAGCAGGGGCAGTACAGAGGCCAGATCCACAGTACTGTGCAAGTGTGCTGCACACAGACATGCCAGTATCTTGACACTCAGGGCTACAGGCTCGTTTGACGGTGCTAGGTATTAAACATGGGGCCCTGTGCATGCCAGGCAAGTGCTGCTGCCATGGAGCTGTAGCCCCAGCAACCACTTCTAGGACAGATAGACTGTGCAAACATGTCAAGTATAATTTTTTGTTTGTTTTTTGAGACAGGGGTTCTCTGTGTAGTTTTGGAGCCTATCCTAGCACTCGCTCTGGAGACCAGGCTGGCCTCAAACTCACAGAGATCTGCCTGTCTCTGCCTCCAGAGTGCTGGGATTAAAGGCGTGCACCACCAATGCCTGGCTATTCTGTTTTTAAGATGGCAGTTTTGCTACACTTCCTCATGCCTCAGCCTTCCCAAAGCTCTAGTTCATCTGTTCTAAGAGTTGTATCTCACTATCAAAACTCCTGGTTGAGGATGGGCTACGTTCCTTCACCTCTCTGTCCCAGAGAAGCAGCACTCTGTGTATAAATCAAAAACTCATACCCTGGGCCTGTGAGATGGCTCCATGGGTAAGGAGAGGTGCCTGCTGCCAAGCCTGACAGCCAGACTTTGATCCTCAGGACCCACAAGGTAGAAGGAAAAAACTAAATCCTGAACATTCTCCTCCCACATGTTTACAAAAGCATGCATGTGCACACACACAATAAATTTCTACTCTACACCTCTGATGTACAGAACATCACTCTACCCCTTGTAAAGGACCAGATAATAAACAGATGCCAATCTGTATCTGTGGACTCCATATTCTGGGATTCAACCAACTGTGGATAAAATACTTAGGCAGGGCATGATGATACACCCAGTCCCGGATGGGGGAGCACACCTGGAGTTCACCTGGAGCTCCAGACCTGGGTATTAGAAGCAGAGGGATCAGGAATCCTAGGCCAGGGCTAGAGACAGATCTGAGGGTAATGGAGTTACACAAAGCTTGATGACCTGAGTTTCATTTCTGGAACTTACATGGTAGAATGAGAAAAGTAATTGCTATAAGCTGCCTTCACACACACACACATACACACACACACACACACACACACACACACACACACACATACACACACACACACACAGAGCTATAAACACACAGCTGCACACTGCCCTGGCTACACTCAGTGGATCACAAGACAAACAGATGAATGAGAGAGAGAGATTGAGATCTATGGGGAGGAGAGGGGTGAAATGGGGTGAGCTGGGTCATCATATATTGTATGCATGTGTGAAAAAACCAAAACTAAACGAGAGAGAGAGAGAGAGAGAGAGAGAGAGAGAGCATTAATTTAAGCCAGGGCCTGAATGGCATGACAGTTTAAACAGGTAAACCGCGAATGAGACACACCGAACCCCCATGAGTGAGACACTTGTTTCCTACAAGCCCTTCCAAGGATGAGCATCTTCCATGTCTCCGGGTTTCCTTTTAGGATGGCTACCCTGACCGACCTCAGTGTGACTGAAAGGAAAGTGGGAGGTGGAACTGAAAAGACTAACCCCTGAAAGGGATTGCTAACTCAGTGTCCTCAGTGTTTGTTAAGCAGGTGGGAGCTACACCAGGAGCTTTGGTGCCAGGTGTTCAGAGCCCTCATGCTATAAGTCACAGGCAATCTAGACAGGTTAAACCTTTTTTTGGGGGGGTTGTTAAGACAGAGTTTCTCTGTGTAGCCCTGGCTGTCCTGGAACTCACTCTGTAGACCAGGCTGGCCTCAAACTCACAGAGATCTGTCCGCCGAGTACTGGGATTAAAGGCATGCACCATCACAGTCTCACTAATTCTTTGTGGTGGCCTTAACAAGTGGCTAAGACAGAACTGGGTATCAGCGTGGGTGGGAAGCCCTCTGAAAGCTTATGAAGCACGAGTGAATCTACCATCTTTCTACTCCCCAGTGCAAGAAATAGAAAACATTCTGCTTAAAATTTCTGTTATTCTTTTAGAAATAAACATGGGAGAGTAATTTCTTCTCCTTGGAAAACATAGCAGTCCTTGAGAGGAAGAGGCCAGGCTCTCAGGCCCACAGAGCAGAGGCCAGGGACAGCACTCTAGCAGCATCTGGGCGGCGGAGGGGCAGGAACGTGTCTTCACTGCAGGATCAGCCTGTCTCTAGATTCTGCTCTGAGTCATAGCTAGGAACACAGGTGCATACCTATCTGATGCCTCCCTGCAGGGTAATGCCTGCTAGTCCCCACTTTGTCTTTGGAAAGAAAGGCAGAGACATGAGCTTGGTGACAGGGCAGGACAGGAAGGCTCCAGTAACAGCCTATCCAGTGACAGCTCGGCAGCCCAGTTAGGGACAGACCCTGAACTGTGACTCTGTGATACCACTAGCTTCCACCCTTCAAGTAGCGCTCTCTCTCTCTCTCTCTCTCTCTCTCTCTCTCTCTCTCTCTCTCTCTCTCATGAATTATTTATTTTTATTTTACATTCATTGGTGTTTTTTGCATGCACGTATGTCTGTGTGTGAGTGTGGGATCCTGGAGTTACAGATGTTGTGAGCTGCCATGTAGGTGCTGGGAACCGAACCCAGGTCCTCTGGAAGAGCAGCCAGTAATCTTAAACACTTAGCCATATCTCCAGCCCCTCAAGTAGGTTTCTAAATCTTGAATCTCACCAGAATCTGTGTCGTAGAAAAGTCTATATGCTGTGGATAATCTGGCCATGTGTGAGGAGGAAAAGCCCAGTTAAAGAGCAGACCCCTGGCTATGAGTTCACTCTGGGAAGTACTCAAAGTCACCCAAGTCAACCACCTTAGGAAGCACTGCAAGACTGCAGGGGGTGGGAAGGATGACAGGGGACCCAAGCAAGATCTTGCCTCTGAAGCCTGTGTTTTGTAAATTGCCACACTCATCCAGAGATTGTTTCAAAACAAACACCAAGAGCTTGTGCATTTCCCAAGGACTCGTCTATAAACAAGGAGGGATCCTACACTGGCATGCTGATGCATCTGAGTCCAAACTGGTGGCAGGAAAGGAGACCAGCAGTCTGAGAAAGAAGCCCAGCTGCTCCACGAAAGCTCTAGTCTGTGACTGCATGAATACAGGACTTTGATGCCCAATGGTCAGTCAGCCTTCTCTCACAGGGCAGCACACTTCAGAGCCTAACCAGTACAACTGTGGCTCCGTGTACTGGCTTGACCAAAGGTACACATGTCTCTACCCGACTGTGACTCACGCTGTGAAACTGGAAGAAGCCCCCAACACTGGGACCCTGATTCTTTCTGTCAGGGAACACACGGGACGGCCTCTGTTGGGTGGGCAGGGAACATACCTTTCGAGCACTTTTCCACATGTTTTTCATGTAGGCATAGGTCACCTGAGGGTGAGCTGTCGGCAGAGGATGGTCAAGCTGCCGAGACGGATCAACTCCCAAGAGCAGCACTAAGGTCTTGTGAGCAAGAGCCTGAAAAACAAGAGGGCGAGTTACCCATAGGGCCAGGCAGGGCAGGGCAGCACCCATGTGGTGAGGGCTACTCACCAGCCTGCCACTCTTGCCACACAGGCTTGCGTACTTGAGCCAGGTTCTCATGTCCTCGTGAGGGCTGACCACAAGGGACCGGACCATGAGGATTTTCTGCCAGTCCTCCACAATACGCTGGCAGCCCTGGAATGTTCAAACATGAGGGTTAGACCTGCTCCACCTGGGACCCCACAGCAGCAGCCATGTCTGCTCTCTGTGAACGAACTGCCTCCCAGGGACTTGTCAACAATCAGAGGGGCAGTGGGGTGTGGTGCCTGGAGCTGAGTCCTGGTGCTGCCGATTACTCTGTGACTTTAGGAAAGTTACTTAACCTTTCTGACCATCTTGCGGATCAAAATGAAAACTGTATCAACTTCATAGGACTGTGGTAAAAGGTAAATTAAATGATTTAAATTTCTTTGTGGGTTGTGAATAAGTGTGTGTTTTTTCATTTGTTTCTACATATGCAGGCATGCATAACCCACATCACGCATGTGGAAGGCAGGGGATAGTCTGTGTTATCTAAGCTACCATGAGGATTCTGGGGGCTGAACTCAGACAGGCAGACATGGCAGAAAGCATTTTTATTTGTTAAGCCACCTTGCTGTTTCCAATGTGGTGTGTGTGTGTGTGTGTGTGTGTGTGTGTGTGTGTGTGTGTGTGTGTGTTAGACTCTGGGTACTATTCTTCAACTGCTTCTTGCACCTTATTTTCTGACACAGGGTCTATCTCTGAACCTTGAGCTCAGTGATTCAGCTAGACAGGCTGGCTACAATGCCTGGATGCTCCCGTTTCTGTCTCTCCAGTTCTGGGATTACAGGTGCATGCTACCACACCTAGTTACCACATGGGTGCTGGCGATCATGAAATTTCAGTCTTTATGACTGTTTACCAACTAGCCCCCCCACCAGCTCCTAAATTCAAAGTCAGTGTTCTGTTTCACTTGCCCCTTTGTTTGAGACAGGATCTCACTGTGTAGACCAGGCTGGCCTCAAACTCACAAAAATCTTCCTGTCTACCCTCTAGATGCTGGGATTAAAAGAATGTGCCACCATGCAGGATTCACTCACTCCTTTTTAAAATTTTACTTTATGTGTATTGGTGTTTTGCCTTCATGTGTATCTTTGTGGCACACAGAAGAGGACATTGGATTCCCTAAAACTGAGTTACAGCCAGTTGTGAGATGCCACATGGGTGCTTAGAACCGAACCTACGTCCTCTAGAAGAGCAACCAGTGTTGGGCTACTGGGGTATCTCTCCAGCCATACGCATTCTAGATATTTTGTTTAAAAAGGTGACTATCACTGATCAAAAATTAAACTTGAAATGTAGCACTCAAAATTTGGAAGACTAAGTGCACAAGATATTGAAGTGATTAAGTTTTCAAATGATGTTGCTGATTGGTTGATACCATTATGTTTTGAAGGGAGTAAAGCTTAGGCCCGCACCTCTAGAGGTGCAGTTTCTTGGTGAAATTTCATTGGCTATCTTAGATTCTCTACTCATTTTTATTATGTCCAATCGAAAACTACATGTAGAAAAGGAAGTAGCTACGGCCTTGGTGGCACATGTCTCTAACCCAGCACTTGGAAGGCAGACGCAGCGGGATCTCTGTGAGTTTGAGACTGGTCTACACAGCAAGTGTCAGGCTAGCTAGAGCAATATGGTAAGACCCCATCTCAAAAATCAAATAGACAGAGGCTGAAAAGGTAGTCTAGTGGTTAAGAGCATGGGCTGCTCTTTAGAGAACCCAGGTCCAGTTCCCAGCACCCACATGTCAGCTCACAACTGTCTATCATCCAGGTCCAGGAGATCTGGCTCCCTCCTCTGGCCTCCACAGGAACTAGCACATACACGGTACATAGACATAAATGCAGACAAACACTCATATTCACAAAATCAGCAACCAATGCTCCCCTCAAACCAAAAGAAACAAATCATAAGAAAGGAAGGAGCGGTTGAATTTACTTGCATGTGAATGCTTTATAATCAGCAGGAAGCCAGCAACTGAATCATCACCACAGGGGCTACGCTGACTTTGTTCCCACCTTAGTGCATGTGCCCGCTTTGGTGTGCATGTGTGGAAGTCAGCGGATAGCTTGTGGCACAGTGGAGTCAGTTTTCTTTCTCTACCATGTAGGTTCCAGAGAATCAAACTCAGGACATCAGGTGTGGCGCAAGCACCAAGCCATCATCCCAGTCAACAGATGATTTTCTATCAAATGACTGCCAGGCATCAAGTGAAGTTTCCCACTCTTGCTGATAAAAAAAAGTCACACTCAGGAGGGAGATGTTTTCCTCAGATCTGCCACCTCATGTGTGAATTTCACAAACCCAAAACCCAGTGACAGTGATCTCTGGCTTCTGTACCTAACAGAAGAAGGGCACACGCTGGGCCTGACCTGAGAACTGGAGGCAAAAAGACATGGAGCTAAGGCTGCCCTCTTCAACTGCCCCGTGGCAAACAGTGGACTAAGGATCTGAAATGTCTGAACTACAAACATGGCAGCTTCCCAGCCCTGGCAGCTCACTGAGTGTTTTGACTGCACACAGCCTTCCAGAGCCAAGTTTCCAGCAGGGCAACTCTATTTCCAGCTCTAGGTTAACAGCCTCCCGGCCCACGAGGTTGACAACAATGATTTGGAAAGTTAGGAAAACAGGGAAGGGTACACTGAGTGATTGTTTTCATTACTTCTCACCAACAGCTAGCTTCCCCCACAAGCTGCAGTCATTCAGCTCCCTGGAGGCGAAAGCGGGAATCTCGGCTGCCAGCCCGCTCCATCCTGCCCCTTCCAACCTGTATTTCTTAGCTCCTCGTGTCAGAATGTCTGAAGGTACAGCTCCACACCCTGTTACGGGCACTTAAAACACCAGGTGTATATAAGCCAAGTGGGAAGTGCTTCCCTTGTGGAATTCTTTCTGGTGCCCAGGAGACAATTTTCCATCAAAACATTCACTGGGCATTTTATAATCACTAATAAAACATGTAGAAGAACTGTGTGTGCTCACTTCAGAGCCATGGATGACGGTGCCCAGTGCTCTTTTCTGGCCTGTGGAATGTGCCCTGATGCTTCCGAGACAGGAATGCTACCTGGAGTCAAAGAGTTTGTCACAGCCTACTAAAAAGCCTGGAGATGTAAACCTTGACTGGCCTGGAGAGAGAAGGGGGAATTAGGTATGGATGTAGCCAAGAAGAAACAGCTTAAAACTGAAGGGACTGTGACAACAAGGAAACCATTGGTTGTCAGAGTAGTGTGTGTGTGTGTGCCCACGTGTGGTTCCCGGGGCAGTGTGTGCATACATGTGTGTTGTATGATATTTTGTTTGTGTTCTGACAAGTAACATTTCACTCTTCTGGGGTCTTTGATGGAGCTGAAGACTAAATAGTTATAGTTGTAGTTTCTTTAGTTATGACAAAAGATAAATTAGGTGTAAAACTTTGGACTCACAAAGATAAGATAGATAATAAGAGTATTTCCTCTAATTTTGCCAAATACAAATAGACTGGATATTGTAACTGTAATTCTTACTTGATAACTGTTTTTGTTGTATATAATTGTACTATGTTAAAGTTAAAATCTTCCTTTTTAATTAGACAAAAAAGGGGGAAATGTTGTGGAACAATCTTCTTGTACACTGTGAAGATTTTTCACTTGAAATGGTTTAATAAAATGCTGATTGGCCAGTAACCAGGCAGGAAATATAGGCGGGGCGACAACTAAGGATGATGGGAAAGAGAAGGTGGAATCGGGAGTCGCCAGCAGACAGAGGGAGGAGGAGATGAAGGCGCCATGCTAATACAAGTACTGCCACAGGGCAAAACATCAATAGAAATATGGATTCATTTAAATGCAAGAGTTAGCTAGTAGCTGGGTGGTGGTGGCGCACACCTTTAATCCCAGCACTCGGGAGGCAGAGGCAGGTGGATCTCTGTGAGTTCAAGGCCAGCCTGGTCTACAGAGTGAGTTATAAGACAGGATCCAAAGCTACAGAGAAACCCTGTCTTGAGAAAAAAAAAAAAAAAAACAAAAGAGTTAGCTAGTAACAAGCTTGAGCTATTGGCTGAGAATTTATAATTCATATAAGTTACTGTGTGCTTAGTTGGGACCAGGTGGTGATGGTGGTAACTCCATTTACACAGTGTGTTTTCTGAGCAGTGTGTGCACATATGTGTGGTTTCTGAGCAGTGTGTGCACATATGTGTGGTTTCTGAGCAGTGTGTGCACATATGTGTGGTTTCTGAGCAGTGTGTGTACACACCTGTGGTTTCTGAGCAGTATGTGCTCAGGTGTGTGTGGTGCAGGAGATGGCACTCAGGGCCCAGGAATGCCAGGACAGTGCTCTATCACTGAACCACAGGCCTAGCCTGTGTGCTCTTTGCTGATGCTCTTTCAAAGACTGGGAGGACAGGCTGCTCTTTCAGGGCACTTGAGACCCTGTTAGAAGTAGTGACGGCTCCTTTCTCACATTGCCATGGTCAGAAGGCCACATTGAAATGTCAGTGGAAGCCTTGGGAAGTCTGTACAAGGTCTGAATAGAAGTGCTATGGTGAGTCTGACTGAAGAGTTGTCACAGAGGTTTCTGTCTCAGAGCACCCAGCAACTCTGCTGAGAAGGCGGATGCTGGTGACCAGTAGGTACCCTTAGAGGGCAGGCTCCAGGAGAGATTCAGGTCCTGGGTGTACATCCACATGTGTTAATTTAAGTGGCAAAGAGAGTCGCTCTCCAGGTGACTGTGTGGAGGCCTCAAGGGGAGCAATGAGAACCAACGACTCTGAGTTTACAATTTCCAAATAGGGATCCTAAGTGTCACTTGCTCAAACACACTTCCTTCCATTTCTAGAAAAGCTCCCAAGGAGGCTGCTCAATTGGTCATTCCCTCACAGCCGCAGCTGAGGTAAGGTGCCTCTGAGAGATCTGCTCAGTAGGCGTGGTAGAGGAGAGCAGAAAGGGGGGCGGGGTGCGCGTGTTCATGCAGGCCCTGGTGGGGTGAGGTGGGAACTGGGGCTGTCTCTAGCTTACCTGCAGTCTCTCCCACCAGATCTGGCGGATGATCTCCCGTCGCTCAGGTACCAGTTTGTACTGGATAACCTCCTCCAGCTCAGACAGCATGTGGCAAGAAACCATGGCCTGATGGAAGCAGATCACATTCCAACCGAATTACTGCACAACCTCCAAGCTGGGTGAACCTGAATCATTCCTTCTGGTATCAGGGTGTCTGCTGACCCCGGAAACAGCAGGTTCTCAGCAACCCGCTGTGACCTCTACAGCCCACTCATTAAAGCTACAGATGCTGACAGTGTGCACACTGCTCAACACTCACCCCATAGGCTCGGCTGTAGCTCTCTCCTGCCATGGCCGTCAGCTCAGCATCCAGCAGGTCCCTGGCCTTGTCAATGCACTAGGAGAGAAACAAGGAAGCTCTAGGCTAGGGCTCTGCACTTGGGACTTCACAGAAGTTATTTGTCTCACTCCAATTCCAGTGACGAAGCAAAACACTAACCACGGTAGGACAGAATTCTCCTTAGTCTGGATGGCTAGAGAGGGGCACTACCCAGTGTCTCATCAAAGACAGCAGCACACAGCACTCACAAGCAGAGGCTCAGGTGACACTCTCAAGCTTGGTGGCAAGGAGGAGGGACGCGTGCTATGGGGCAGAACCGCTGCATTCTTGCATGGTAAGGGGATGTCTTTGGGGACCTGCCTTCTTTGCACTTTCCTTGATGGGTAGGTTGTGAAAATACACTGGCCTTGTCAGTGGCTCCAAGCTGGGCATCACCTCTGGTTGCCAAGCTGCTCCTATCCTCACAAAGGAGCACCCCTGCTATGCCCTCCATGGAGATGGGCACCTTTGTCACCGACCCAGAAGACCTAGGGCTGGATCCTCCAGCATAGGGATACCACAGGATACCATTCTGAGCCTTCCTTGTGCTATCAATTAAACCCCCACTTCTGGAGGTGTATTTTTTTTTTTCCTGAATGTTTAAGGCTAATTACTATGTTGGCATCTCTGGAGTTCTCTGATCATTTACTGAGCAGCTCATCCAACACAGTCTGGTGTCTGACAAGGGGGATGCAACCACGCCGTTATACATTCTACAAGTCAGAACAGTGTGCACTCTCTGTATGGCCTGAAAACCATTTTCTCAGGCATAGTGGAGACCACTGGCTCTCCAAATCCTCCTCTGGTGAAACTTAGAGCTTCTTTCACTAGAAGGAGAACTTAGGCAACGCGTTTAAAAGGGTCAGCAATAATCCAAAGAACTACTGCCAAAGCAGCTACAATCCACAAACTGCCCCTTGATCCAGGAACACCATACAACCTCAGTCTACACACTAATGGTCTTTTCCGTAGTGAACACCCTGTATCAAGGCCATTCCTGGAGTTCAGAGACTTGCACACAGCAGAAGTTCAATAACTCACTAACAAATAGACATGCTCTCAGGGACCAAGAAGTGATGGAGAATGTACTGTGTATGTTTATCTTATTGATTGTTAAATAAAATACTATTTGGCCAATGAGACAGCAAGTAGATGGGAACTAGGAGTCAAAGAGGACTCTGGGAAATGTAGTAGAGAAGTGCTGATCCAGGCAGGAAGTGACACAGCAAGGAGATTAATATTTAAGCGAAGATGAAACAGGAAGGGCCTCTCTTTCTCCCTTGCCTCCTCCAGCAACAGGATGTGATCCACCAGCAAGGAGGGACGCCAATAAGGCGTCCAATAAGATAAGTCTTATAAAATGTATAGATGTATGATAATTGAGACTGAGCTAACAGATGAGAATCTTAGTCATTGGCCAAGCAGCTTTGAACCTAATACAAGTTTCTGTGTGTTCATTTGGGCCTAACTCAGGCAGGTGGCTGGCGAAAAGATTACACGTGGCGGTGGGGCTCAGCGGCTTTTGGCGGAAAGATTTATCCTAACAAAGAAGTCACACACAAACATTTTCTTCGTGGATGGTCTGGGTACACATTTTCTTACTTGTTGGGCCAAGGAGAAGAGATCCTGATGTAACGCCAGCACAGCTCTGTAAAATGCTCCATCGTGGGTATCCCGAGGAATCATACAAGTGTACTCCTCCATGCTGTCCCACTGACCTAGGAACACAAACACACAAGAAAGCACCAGGGTGACGAGCTGGCTGAGGCAGCAGCAAGTCCTGTCATTGGTACTTTCATTCTGCTTGATGTACACACAAGTTAACGGGACTTGAGCCCAATGTACCGCTGAGCCCTGCAATCTGTTGTGCCGGTTGCCTTTAACAATACCAGGTCTGTCTTCTAAGCAAGCGACTCTGCTGATGCCCCAGGCAGTATGGGAAAAGACAAGAACAGGGCATAAGTACAAAGCCAGCCCATCAGATGGGTTTTAGTACTGTCCCTCATTAACCCAGAGGACTCCCTCCAGCTTCTTCAGGTAAGATAAAATTACACTCTTCCCTACAAGTGAGCACCTGGCAGCTCAATGGAATACTGGGAAATTGCATTTTCCTCTACACAAGTGAAAATGGCCATCACACAATTAGAGGACAGGCTTTGGCCTTTCACCGTGGCAGTATCCCAGCTTCAGGAGGGAGGAGGCGGTTGGGTCACCGTGCAGTGACCTCTTGTGTCATGTTGGAGAAGGGAAATGGCTGCACCAGGGAAGAGGTATGTACTTCCCCTGGTGGGCTGAGCAGGCATCAAATGTGAAGCCTGCCAACACCATCTGCAGAAAAGAGATCAGCCTCATTAGGTGCAAACTGCGGGGCTGTTGTTTTTACAAGGCATTTTCCAGCATTCCACTCCAAAGTACTGGTTCATCCATTACCAACGCCTCTGGGCAAAAGCAGACAGCAAAAGATGACTCCTCAGGAAGCAATTTGTTTTTAAAAGATGATCTGGAAGCAGCCCAGAGCTTACGACAGCAAAGCATGGAAGCACTGTGACTGGGGTTGGGACTCACAGGAAAAGCTTTGCACATGCCACATCCTGTCTGTCCTCTCCCAGCCCATCAAGAAACGCCAGGCTGGGGGCTGGAGGGATAGCTCAGTGGGTAAGAGTTTGCACTGCTCTGCAGAGAGCAAGAGTTTGGTTTCCAGAACCTATGCTGGGTGTCTCACAACCACCTGTAAATCCAGTAGTAGGGGAACTCGAACCGCTGGCACCTGTATTTATATTCCTACAGCTACAAGCACATATACATAATTCAAAATAAAACAAACACATAAAAAAGAATCGCCACACTTTAGATAGGGCTTAGTATTAAAAGTCTACATATCTGGATTGGGCATGGTGGCACACACCTTTAATTCCAATCCTGGGGAGGCAGAAACAGGTGGTGAGTTCCAGAACAGCTAGGGCCACATAATGAAACTCTATCTAAAAAATAAATAAAACATCTTCATAATACTCTCAGAGTAGCAGGAGGCTTTTGAGTGTCAGGGGGTAAGAAAAGATAAAAAAAAAAATGGTTAAAATGTTTGTAATTGCCAGGTGGTGGTGGTGCACACCTTTAATGCCAGCACTCGGGAGGCAGAGGCAGGCGGATCTCTGTGAGTTTGAGACCAGCCTGGTCTACAGAGCGAGTTCCAGGACAGCCTCCAAAAGCCACAGAGAAACCCTGCCTTGAAAAAACAAAACAAAACAAAAAACCAACTAGCCAAACAAAAACTGTTTGTGATTGTTGGAGAAGGCAGTGGGCACAGCGGATGCCATTACACTATTCAGTTCTACACACCCGGAGAAAGACCGACACAAACATTAAGAGATAAAACAAGATAAGCACCTTCTCCCTTCCTCCTATCTGAGACACGGGGAGGATAGGTAGTGCTCTAACAGCACATGGATCCTGAGGTGAAAAGGACTTCGGTGCACACAGAGGGGAAAGGTGAAGGCCAAGAGCCAAATGCCAGCCTGGGAATGTATGTCTACTACTTATTACTTATAACACAGCAAAAGAAAGCAGATGCTGTTTGAAACAAAGTCAAATTCCACCTTGGTATAAAGGAATGTATTCAGTCATCTGTTTCCTGTCACAGAGAGCCTAAAATCCTGGGGTTTCCTGTGGGGCAAGACTGTTTTGAACAGGACGCTGTATTACAGCAATTTCCTCTGAGGTAAAAGGTTCCATCTGAGGGAAGCTCAGGAAGATAGGACTCAGAAGTTCTGGCGGTGGGGGTGGGGGTGGGGGTGGGGGTGGGGGTGTTCCCTCCAGCTGGGACGCTCTGAACCTAAGTAAACAAACTCTCAAGCTCCAGGAAGTTCCTGAAGCTGATCATATGCATTAACCCCTCCCTCCCCAAGCAGTAAGAGCCAACACTCAGACCAGCTGAGCTGCCAGGAAGGGACACTCTCCAACCTGATTAGTTATCTGCAGGTTGAATGGTGAGCTTCAAGGTTCCAGCTTTCATGAGCTGTCAGTCACCCAGCTGGGGTGGGCTTTCGGGGAGTAGCCCTCCCTGAGTCATGTCTGCTCTTCTACGTGACCGGCCCAACCCACATTGCTGTCAGGAACCCCTATGCACCAGCTTCTCTGAATTCTTTACAACAAACACAAGTGCGGTGTTCCCCCGAGAGCTGGGGGGTACCCCAGTGTACTGCACATTGAGGAGCAGTAGGGGCCCTATTCACAGTAGGTCAGTCAGAAGCACAAGGCACAGCCTGGCACATGCCACTGGTGTCTAACACGTGTGCAGTCCCATGGGCCCGAGTCCTTGAACACATCTCAATTTCAGATGAGATTCCAATTCACTCACTGTCTTCCTTGGCTTTCCCACAAAGATCCATTTTTACTCATGCCTAAAGAGTTTGTCAAAATCACAGTGAAAATGGATAGACGGAGGGCAGAAGTACATCGGCACAGATGGTTTTCACATTTCCACAGACTGTTAACCCTCTGCATCACTGCAGCTCATTGTTTGAAGGAGTCCCCAGCTTGGCCGGGTGCCCTTGGGGAAGCCTCACCTAAACCCCATGCTGCTGCAGCCGCCATCCGGGCCATCTTAGCCTGGGTCTCATCATTAACCAGAGTCCACTTTTCACAGCACTGCTGATGAAGCTGCCCCCTGGAGGGAGAGAAACAGGCAGGCAGGTTAGCAAAACTCACACTGCAACCTATTAACCTCCTTTGGATTAGCGGGGGCTCCACAGGCACTGGTAGGAGGGGCCTGCGGGAGCTCGGGAGTCTGGAAACAGAAGCAGACAGGTTGTTTGTGGTTTCTAGGGTCTAGTGCCAATTTCTCGGTGTAGGTTTATCAAGCAGAGTGCAGTCGGTGTCTAACCCTGTATGATGTAAAATACCTCTGGCGCCTTCACAAATGCTAAGTGATTTCTGTCCTCTCAGTGCAGTCTGGGCCTTTTTTATGGCAGGTCTACAAAGAAAGCAATCTGGAGACACACCTGGACATTCATTCTGAGGGAAAAGCTACAGGGAAGGTGGGCTTGATGTGGGTCTGCCATCTCTCCAGCCTCCTACCTGTCTGTTTTAGACACAGAGTTTTATGTAGCCCAGGCTGGTCTCAAATTCACTATGTAGCCAAGGACGATCTTGAATTCCTTATCTTCCTGTCTCTGCTTCTCAAGTACTGGGATTACTGGTACACACATTATATATAATCAGCTAGTTACTGAGATATGAATAGTACTTAAAAATCCCAACAGGGGGCTGGAGAGATGGGTAAGAGTACTGGCTGCTCTTCGAGAGAACCAAGGTTTGGTTCCCAGCACCAACATGGAGGCTCATAATTGTCTGTAACTCTAGTTCCAGGGGATCCAATGGCTTCTTCTGACCTTTGTGGGCACAAAGCATGAATGTGGTGCACATGCATACATGCAGAGAAAATGTTCATACAAATAAATACCCTATCAGGCCTATAATTCCAATTTTTAAAAAAGTATTAAAACATTTTAAAGGTATTTATTTATTATATATACAGTGCTCTGCCTGCATGTATCCCTGCAGGCCAGAAGAGAAGCACCAGATCTCATTACAGGTGAATTGTGAGCCACCGTGTGGTGTCTGGGAATTGAACTCAGGACCTCTGGCTACATAGTGAATTTGAGACCAGCCTGGACTACATAAAACTCTTTTCAGCCCACAACTTATTAAATTTTTATTGTTGTATATTCATTGTTCAGTGTTGAGCTTCAAAAAGAAAATTTCTTTGAATTCATATGCTATATCTACCCCAACGAGAATCCCAATTTGTGTCTGTGGTGTGTGTGTGGGGGGGGGGAGAAGAAGAGGGAGAGGGAGAGGGAGAGAGAGAGAGAAAGAGAGAGAGAGAACAAGAGCATGAGCAAGTAACATATGCATGAGTATACATGGACTCGAGGCTGACACTGGACGTCATTTATCTGCTGATCTGCTGTTTAGAGGCAGGGTCTCACTGAACCTGGAACTCACTCACTAGCAAGATTGGGTGGCCAATGAGCCCCAGGGATCTGCCCCTCTGCCTCCCTAGCTGTTCACATGGGTGCTAGGGATCCAAATTCAGGTGCTCATGCTTACATGCCAAGTTCCTTACTAACAGAGCTATCTCCCGCTCAGATTCCAGTTTTTATGGCTGGTGGTCACAGGCAAGCCAGCCTCCCTCTACTGTTGTGCAGATCACTGTTTTTGTGCCAGGGGCTAAAGGATTTAGCTTTCCTTTTCAACTAGAGGCTCAAGAGTTCTACCACAGATAGTTTCTCCTGAGGCAGAAAGAAGCTGAGCAGTGCAGGGGCCTGTCACACAGAGACAGGCAGGGATCATCTCACTTACACACAATTGGCACAGACGGGAAGGCAGAATGCACTGTATCTGAGAGAAGGATGACAAAAACATAAATAAATAAAATACAGTCCATGGGGCAATGGCTAGGCTGTCTGAGCCATCTGAGGAGAACAGGTGGCCCCTCTAGGAGTTTGGACGACCACTGAGTGCTGCATAGGGCTGTGGCAGGAAGCTGAGCAAGCACTTTCATTTGGAGTACTTCCACTGGTTGGCCTGTGCTCTCAACCTCACTGAATCTGTTCTCTGAGACTCAGACAGAGGCTGTGTGGAGAGTATGAGGGAGTGGGTGTGTCTAGAGTGCCACAGTACTGGGGTTCCACCTCTAGTTAGCACCCAGGAGTCAATGAGCATGGAGAAGGGGACATTTGTATGCACATTGCTGATTCCCCATAGTTTCTGATGGCGCCTTCAGTAAATGCCTGCCTCAGGCATGTTCAGAATATATGCTCACACAGAAAGAAATTTAGAAACTGCACTCTAATCATAATAGATAAATAAGCCCCATCAGAAAGCTGCAGATGACCAGGAAGGAACTCTGCTTCTTTCACCTCTTTTAAGGTCGCTTTTAGACTTCTGCATTCTTAAAGCCCTAGGTCAGCAATACTAGCCCCTTAGGCTTTGTAGGTAATTATAAAACTGGAAAGAATCCAAAAGACTGGAGGTCTGTAGGAGTGGGAACTGTGGCAGGAGAGGCCCAGGTCATTCTCAGGAGACCTCTGGCTGTGAGCCTGTTATTATGGGGACTGGACAAAAAAAAAAAAAATCATGTCTCTGCTTTTCTAAGGTATCCAAGCTGTCCCTACTGGTTCAGTCAGGGAAAGTGTCATCTCTAATTGAAATGGGAGGGCAAGAGAAAGGAAAGGCCATGGAAGAGTTCAAGGAAAAGGAACAGTGGTTCTAAAGATAGAGAAGGGGAGGGTGGCATTAGAAGAACAAGGGAAGGAGAGCAGGCTTTGAAGAGAGGGAGTGGGAAGCTCAGATACCAGACAGGGTCCACTGAGAAACGGTGGGTAAGTGGGTTAAAGCCACTTGCAAGGGCAATTCAAAGGCCACGGGGAAAACTACCGCATTTCACAACTCATCAGATCGAAAATTCACAAACAGTTACACCTGTCTTATCTTTCTCCTAAGACATGGCCGGAGGACAGCAGAGTTGAAAGTAGAAGCAGCAAAATCCTGTTTTGAGAGATCATGGCTCATTCTGAACATTCCTTCCTCCTCCATTTCAGAGCATAGCTTGTGTGAGGGTGGGAAGTTCTGTAGCACTGTGGAGTCACAGAAACTTCTGAGCACTGATGTGTGGCCAGCATGACCATGAAACTGCCTTTAAATCTTACTCAGTTTAAAGTGGCTAGGAGTGGCTAGTGGCTACTGTACCAGTCAGAGAAGTCTTAAAACACCTTTAGCTGTATAAACTAATGAAGCAGATTTTGTAGAATATGCTTCTCCCACTCACTGAGGAATGGATATAAGATTCTCACTTATAAAAATAAATAAAACAGTAACTTTTAGTTTGCCTAGTTATGGTTAAATTAGACAAGCAATTTTCAAATACTTTTTTTGTCAGTTCATCCATCCATCCATCCAACATTTGTGTCTGTGTATTTCTCTCTTCTCTCTCTTTAATTTTTTTTTCTTTCTTTTTTCTTTTTTTGGTTTTTCGAGACAGGGTTTCTCTATGTAGCTTTGGAGCCTATCCTGGCACTCGCTCTGGAGACCAGGCTGGCCTCAAACTCACAGAGATCCGCCTGCCTCTGCCTCCCCAGTGCTGGGATTAAAGGCGTGCGCCACCAACGCCTGGCTCTTTTTTTTTTTTTTAAAGATTTTATTTATTTACTATGTATACAGTCTTCTGCCTGCATGCCAGCAGAGGGCGCCAGATCTCATTCAAGGTGGTTGTGAACCACCACGTGGTTGCCAGGAATTGAACTCAGGATCTCTGGAAGAGCAGCCAGTGCTCTTAACCACTCACTGAGCCATCTCTCCAGCCCCTGTATAATTTCTTTGTATTCATGTGTATGTGCAATGCAGAGGCCAGAGGTCAATGTCAGGTTTCTTCCTCAGTTGCTCTCAACCTTACTGACGGGTTGTGTGGCACAGATGCACATGCATGGGTGTGTATTGTACATGTGTGGAGGCCAGTGAAGATGTCAGTCCTGTTTCATCATGCTGAGGGACAGTTTTTTTTTTTTTAAATTAAAATAAAAGTTTTATATGTATGGGTGTTTTGCCTACTACATGTATGTCTGTGTACCATGTGCAGGCCTGGTTCCCACAGAGACGGGAAGAGGGCGCTAGATCCCTGGAACTGGAATTCCAGACAGTTGTGAGCTGCCATGTGGGTCCTCTGGAAGAGCAGCCGGTGCTCTAAACAGCTGAGCCCTCTCTTGGGTTCCAAGCAAAGTTTCCTCACTGGCCTAGAGCTAGGCCAGCAATGTAAACACTGGCAAGCCTCCTATCTCTGCACTCCGTGTTTGGTTTACAAGTACATGTGTGTGTGCTGTGTCCAGCTTTTTATGTGGGCACTGGGATGTGAGCACAGGTCCTCACACTCTGTACCATGTGCTCCTATCAGAGCCACCTCTCCTGCCTGCCCCCTTGTCCCTTATTGTTTGAGACGGGATCTCTTTCTGAAGGCAGAGCTCACCCCGGCAGGACTGGGCGGCCAGCAGCTCCTGGGTCACCCGTCTGATTCTTCAGTGCTAGCCCTGGATGCACATCGCCGGGCCTGCCTTCTGTGTGGGCACTGGGATTTGAACCCAGACCTTCCTGCTTGTTGTGCAGCTAGCACTGTACCGACTGAGTTACCTCCCCAGCCACTGTCTGTCTGAAATTCTTTTTCTGCTTGTTTGTTTTTGGAAGGATTTTTTCTGAGTAACCCTGGCTGTCCTGGAACTCACTCTGTAGACCAGGCTGGCCTAGTACTCACAGAGATTCACCTGCCCGTGCCTCTGTAATGCTGGGATTAAAAGCGCTGTTCGTCTAAACTCATTGACATTAAATTTTCATGCAAACACCACATGATGTCCTACCTTGGGGATTTGCAGCCTCTACTATTGAGGGCTAAAAGCCACAGCGGCTTTTCCAAGACATCTATGTGTGATCAGAAGACGCCTATTCAGCTTTCATGGCTGTTCCTGTGCTCGGCCTATCAGCCTCACAGTGGACTACTGGACTCTGCTTTTTGTCTCCTGTGTGGCCTCAAATTCACACAGGTCCACCTGCTTCTGCCTCCCAAGTGCTGAGATTAAAGGTGTGCCCCACCACACTCATCTCAACAGCAGCTAATCATCAGTGTCTTTTTCAAAGAATGTAAGATGGATTTATTGCTATTTTTATGTGTATGGGTGTTCTGCCCGCATGTGCATGTCTGTGTACCATGTGCATGCAGTACTTGAAGAGGCCACAAGGAGGCGCTGGATCCTGTGATGCAGAAGGTTGATAAGCTGCTTATCGGGTGCTGGGAACTGAACCCAGGTCCTGTGTAAAAGCAGCCAGTGCGTTTTAGCTGCTGGACCATCTCTTCAGCCCCAAAAGCTAATTATTAAAAAAAAAAAAAAATCAAATCTGTAGACTAGGATCTCTTCAGCAGATCAGCTGTGGTTAGGCGCACAAGAGAGCGGGTAGAGGAAGTACCACGCCCAGGGACTCACAGCTTTTCTACCTGCAGCGTTATGCAGAGTAAGAAAACAAAAAGCATAAAACAAGAGAGCTGGGGACAGTGGTGTACACCTGCAATTCCATCTCTAGGGTGGTTGAGGCAGGAGGACTGCCACAAGTTCAAGTCAGTCTGGGCTAGATAGCAAGTTCCAGACCGGCGTCAGCTACAGAGAGAGAGGGACTCAAACAACAAAAAAAACGAACCAACTGAATCAAACCAAAACCAACTGTGCTGAGGCAGAACAGAGATAAGAAACACCAACGTTATGAAGATTTCTGGGAAAGCATTGGTAGCTCAGATCAAGATTTGGGGAAGACTAGCTGGAGACTCACCATCACCCTGTGCACTCACCATTCCCCCAAGGCTTCAAGACAGCGCATGCGGCCCAGCATCAGCTCTGGGTCATCCTTGTTCGTGTCCATCTTCTTGTCATAGGCCACAAGAGCATCCTCCCACTCATGCAGTTTCTCATACCAGGTGGCCTGGATCTCCTGCGGAGAGCAAGGGTTTATGCTTTTGAGTCCACACACTGCTTCCTGTGCTATGCTGTACTCATACACATACTTTGCCTATCAGCATGTCCCAGCTTAGGCTGGAAGAACTTACCTGGAGGTAGGTTGTTTGGCAGAGGTAGAAATGCTATTTCTTGGGCACACTAAAGACAGATACTGAATCCTGAGGTAAACTGAGAATACATGGAGGGCCAGTTCCACCCCCATCAATCCCAGTGGTCATGACAACATCAGAACACAGGAGGAAGCATGCTGGGAAACTGGTCCCCCACCACAGCTTCTGCACGCCAGTCTGGGGCACTGCTGATGTCGGGCCATGTGACAGGCACAGCAGCCCAGGCCACCGCCCTTGATTCTCTGCATTCTTAATGCATTTCTAAACTTTCAGGAAATGATTTAAAATACAATAGAACAACACTACTTAAAATTCTTTGGACAACCTTTCATCCTTCTACAGTCTTGCATCCAGCATTCCCTCAGTGTAGCACTTGGCCCTTTCTACCAGTGTCAAGGCCAAAGGAGGGATTCCATTATCCTGGCAGACAGAGTGCCACGCCGACAGTGAGTGGTGTCCACGTGAGTAAAAGCTCATGGCCTGAAGCTCCCGATCAGAATGACCAGGAGACTGTTTTATGCTGTGTTCTGCCTGCCTTTGAGTTTCTTCACCAGCTCAGTAGGAGACTATTTCTGCACCAGGCCAGGTACTGGCTCTCCAGAGGGCCCTCAAAGAACAACATGACTGTGAGGTAGAGCTTGTATATCATACACACAGGGCCCACATTAGCTCCCATGCTCCTTCCTCCCCTTTCTAGATAAAACTGATGGTTATGCAGCAGACACAGAAGAAACCACCATTCCGTTGAGAGGCCTGAAAGAATCTCTTCTTGCAGAACCCAGGTAAGGAGCCATTTCTACTGTGTAATGTTGATTGCCCTTCCTTCCACTATCCCCTATTGCCCAGGCACAAACCAAGCCATGTGCCAGGGGGTTGCTGAGATCAGCCTATCTGCAGAAGGTAAACTAAACTTCATCCTTTAAGCCAAGAATAATGTTTCCATTTTGCCTACATATGAAAGAGAACTCAGAGAAGAATGACTTACAGAGAGAGTGTAATGAAACACTCTAAGATGAAGGGCAGCGCAGATGAATGTCCCAGGTTGAATTTCTACACAAAGAGCCAGTGACTAATGTGTGGCACACACTCGGTGAACCAGCAGGACGTAGAGGGAGCAGCATATGGAGCAGGTCAAGCAGGGGGCAGGACATTTTGAATTGCAATGGGTTGCAGAAACTATAAGGTTTAAGCAATGAATCACACAAAATTCTAATGAGATTGCTCTTACATAAATTGTGCTGAGAAAGCACAGGCTCTGCCAAGAAAAGGCAAACCATTGTCAAGTTTAATATGATTCAGCTACCTAAATAGAACAGAAAATCCGCCACGGTTTAGCAATAATCCTGAGCTAATGGCCACCCTTAGAACCTGAAGATGGAGACTTTCATTTATGGCTGGCACTCTGAGCACTGTAGTGTGAGCCATCTGCTGGAAGATGACCTCAACACCAGATGTGCAAGGAATCCTTGTTTCAATCAGACTCACGGGGGCCCAAGCTCTAGGGATATTGCAGCAGAGCACAGCCTGGCCTGGGGAGCAAGCACACTGTGTGCTTTCTGCCTTCCACAAACAAAGACAGATGAGGCATGGTCTCTGCATTTTGTCATTGTCTGGAGAGACACTGTCCTTAAGTTTGTTTACAGGCAATATGTAGGTTTCAGCCCTATGTTCTAAATGAGGCACAATGCTAGACAATCAAATAGAAGCCCCTGCCTTTTGATTAGGGAAACCAGTGTAAGTGAACTACACAATTAATAAAAGGCTCTGCATCAAACATATGGACCCAGCATTTGCTGGCCTCCTAGAGTCCCAGCGTTAAACTGATTAAGTTAGTGCTTTATCAATTCAGGGATGGTCAAAGCACCTTCTCAAACCACAAGAAGTCACGGGAATGATTTGCATGCGACAGGCAAGGGTGGTAGCAGAGAAGCAGCTGCGTAAGTAATGATGCAACACAAAGCTCCTCGGCACCAGAGATTCAGGGTGCATTTTATTTTCCTCTTGGGGAATTGGTCAGTTTCTAATACAGTATACTCTGGCTGTTAATCAGGGACAGGTACAAGGGCTCTGAATGGCAGTCTTGGTGCCTGCCTGCCCAAGTTCAAATCCTGGTCCTGCCCTGTACTTGCTCTGTTAGCTCAGACAGGTGTTCAACCTGCTGGGTCCACAGTCCCCTCTCTTGAGAAACAGGGTAATGACAACAGCCACTTCATAGTGTCTCCGTGAGGATGCAGCCCAATGAAGCATGAGGGGTACTCATCACACGTTACATGCTAAGAGTTTACACCAATTACCACTGCTGGTTAGGCTGTGCGCCCCTCCCCCACAACCCCCTTTCTTTTGAACGTAGTCCCCCTTGCATTGTCCCTTTCATCCTTAAGATACAGGCAGGTTGGCATTCAGATCCTCACAAATTAAGGAAAAACCCCAACGAAATGGAAAGTAACTTTTCCAAGGTGGCAGCTGAGTGCCTCTGTAGCCAGGTCTCTACTTCCTGTCTTTCTAGAAGGAATGAGAAGGAACTTACCAGCTCTCCAAAGTGTTTCATGGCATATTCTAACACACCGGAAGCTGCCTCAGGCTGTTGTAGCTTATTATTAATGCTGAGGAAACAAAAGGAAGACACAGTTACACTCATGCATCTCAGGGTGAGAGGTCTGGGGACACTGGGCAAGATGGCTCACCAGCAACCTGAGGTTGACGTCTCTCAGACATACCTGGCACCACCCAGAAAGCCCAGCTTGAGTAACTTTATCTAGGAAAAGGGTTTTGATTTCCTCCCCACACTCTGAGGGACAGTAAAGGCTAGTATGTGGTATTCTGGCCTGTTGTCTAGTCAGCGGAGACTGGTTTTCTCTCAGATGCTGTCTGGCGGGTAGTGAGTGTTCAAAGCCTCGTGCATGCTAGGCTTGCATTTTACTACTGGGCTATGCTCTCATTCACAGATTTAAACATTTTAGGTTGGGGCTGGAGGGATGGCTTAGTGGTTAAGAACACTTGCTGCTTTTAACGAGAATCTGGCCTCTGTGGGCACTGCACAAATGTGGTGCACATATATACACATAGGCAAATATTCATGACATAAAAATATTTTTTTAAATGACATAATTCCCAGGCTCTCCATTTACACTCACTGCTCATCCACCAGAGCCCAGTGTCTTCAAATCCACAGGTCTGTGGCCCATCTTCAGAAATGACTTCCTCCCTCTGCAGTAAATCTTGGGGGAGCAGTTTCTAGTGCTGGCCATCAGCATATAGATGCTTTTCACGGGGACTCTACTTAAGTCACCTACAGGTGGTGCTGGGGCCCACATGACTGGAGAACTATACTGCTGAGCAGTGCCACTGGAAGGTCTGGTCCTTAGAGTTAATTCATCAGAGGCTACAAGATGGCTCTGAAAGCAGGAGAACTGTAAGCCTTAGCCCTTCTTTCTAAGAGGAATTTATGCAACTGAGTCAGTGCTAAACACAGCCTATTGCTGGTATGGAAGTCAGGGAAATGGGGAGAGCATTGAGGCAGGCAACAATGGCTGTATGTAGACACCGGCCAGGCAAACACCGACTTGGAGTCTAGACTGGTGTAATGAGGCTGGGTCTAGTTTACTGCACAGGGTACAAACTGTCTACTTGAGCAGAATTGAGTTTTAAGTGATTTTGGGAAATTCCAGGATTTGGGTTCCATGTGGTAATATGGCAAGAGGCCGCTGTTATAAATATATTTTTTTAAATTCCACCACTTTTCTTCCAATAAAACCAAAAGGAACTGCCCGGAGTTCTAATGGACTAGAGAAGTTCACATTTGCGAAAGTCACAATCGAGAGTCTCCTGTTTACAGAGCACATCTCTGACAGCCCTTCTGACCAGCATTCCTTCGGCCTCACATCCCCGAGAAAATCAGGAAGGAAAGGTTAAGATTTGTTCCATCTTACTAATGAGGACACCGAGCCAAGGACACCATGCCGAAAGAAAGCCAAGCTGAATCAGAATGTTCCCCCAAAACCAAGAGCAACTGGATGTCTCAATCAAGAGGTGAGAAATGGGCCAGCAAGATGGCTCAGTGGATAAAGGCACCTGCTGCCAAGCCTGACAGTCTGAGTTTGATCCCCAGGACCCACATGGTAGAAGGAGAATGGACTCCTCAGAGGTGTAGGCTTGTCTCTCTCTACACAGGTAGAGTCTCATGTCACGTGAGCCCTCTCACCTCAGAGGTAGGGCATGGGGTAGGGCAAACTGCACTGCTAAATAACATTACTTGGTACAGCTCAGCCACTATCTAGTTCTTTAACCAAATAGTTTTGGAAAACAGAAAAAAGACAGCCAGTAAGCACTCCCTGAAACACGGCACTTGTGTTCTCAGTGTTCTCTTCAGTGGACTCCAAAGGTGGCCTTGGTGGGAGCAAGTCCTGGTAGGATGAAACTGCCCTGACAAGGGAGGCCAAGTGTTCTTCGCCTAAACCAGAGAGTGCTACCTCTAAACAAAACAAAAACAAACAAAACCAAAAGGAAAATCACCACACCAGTTTTAGCAACTGTCTTCCAATCTTGTGTTCTGAACATGTTCTGTTTTAAGAACAATTCCTGTTTCAAGCACATTAAAAAGTGCTTGGTCTACTCAGACTCTCATTGACATTGTGGTTACATAAAACCCCAAACCCTATCAAACCATATAAAAGTGCCTTTGCCTAATCCATTCTGCCACTAATTATGCATAAAAGAGAGCTTAACAACAACAATTAAAATTAAGAAGGGACAATTTGACAACTTTTTTTTTGTTTTTTGTTTTTTGAGACAGTGTCTCTGTGTAGCTCTGGCTGCCCCTAGAACTTGCTCTGTAGACCAGGCTGGCCTTGAACTCAGAAATCCACCTGCTTTTGCCTCCCAAATTCTGAGATTAAAGGTATGCATCACCACTGACAACTCTCCATCTTAATGCATAAATTTAAACTTTTCACTAGTGCCATGGCTTAGCAATACAGCCTTGCAAGACAGACCAATATAGCACTCTTCATGGAGAATGAGATCGATCTCCTTGTTCCCTAGCTACCTCAGCTGTCCAAACAAATCACTTCTGCAGTGTACCCCACATTGCGTGTGCAGGCCTCAAGGATGCAGGGGGCTCAGAAGGAAGAGGAAGCTGGGGCACAGCAGAGGGATCAGGCCGTAAGCAAAGGCCATGGGGCTTGGGATGCTTCTTGCCCCTCTGGGCTGCTCTCGTGTAGCAATAAGGAAAAGCACTGAGAAATTATCATGACAGACCCATGAAAAATGGGAGGGCTCAATCAGAAATTAAATTCATAACCATGGATTTGAGGCCTCAATGATCCAAATCTTGATCAATAGAACCTGTCTGCAGGGCAGCGTGGCGCACGCCTTTAGTCCCAGTACTCGGGAGGCAGATGTAGACCTTTGAGTTTGAGGCCAGCCTGGTCTACTGAGCAAGTTCCAGGACATCCAGGGCTACAGAGAGAAACCCTATCTCGAACTCTCCCCTAGAGAGGGCCTGTCTTTTGGAGGCTTTAGTGTTTCCTTCTTCAGTGTGCTGCACCAACTGACTTCATTAAGGAGAGCGCCCACTGCACGTGGCAGGCATATATTTATGTGAGGGACATCAGCCCTAGAGAGCTCAGAGTTATTAATAGGCCTACTTCATATATGAAGAAGAAAGGTCACAGGCTGTTGATGCCATGCCGCCATTTCAAAGCCATCTTAGAGCTGCTAAGATGGCTCTTGCTGACAAGTCTGATGACCTGAGGCCAATCTCGGGGACACACATGATAAAAGAAGAGACCCAAGCCCTGCCAATTGCCTGACAGCCCTGCCCTGCCTGACCGCCATGCAGATGTCACTTTATGAGAATGGAAGGGTAGGGTGTATATTCTGCTCTTGTGAAGAAGTTACCTTTGCTCCCTGGCACCCTTCTGAAAAGTCCATTTTATGGCAGCTGGGAGTGTCACAAAGCCCCTTCTATAAACCTCCCTGTGTGCCCCTGCCTCGTCTTTCCCTGCTAACCCTGAAAGGCACAAAGGGCCAACTGACCTGAGACTCAAAGTAGTTCTCACTGGTGCTGGTAGACACAACAGCAAGCAAACGCCGAGAAGGAAGTCTGGGCAGCTACCCCTACTTAGCAGTGGATAGAAGTAACAGGTCAGTCGACTTACACAGTTAGGAATCTAAAGGAAGCCGAAACTGCTTACCTGAAAAATAAAACCCAGAGTCCACAAATGGACCTGACTTCAGGAAATGAGAAAGTCAGCTGGGAAAGGGGCCTATTCAGTCATGAGGCTGAATTCAAGAACTCGACACCGGGAACATCCTTGACAACTGAGGAAAACACTTTCTGGAGTTGGGTACAACTACCGAGTAAGGACAAGAAACTGCCTTGATATCCTCACAGACAAGCAAGGCACTTCTCTTCAAGAGCTTGCCAGTCTGCTTCCTGAGGCTGGAGAGCAGGCTGGGAAGACACCACAGTGGTCTGAAGTGAGGGAATGTGTTGCTACCACAGTGGCAGTAATGGCTGACTACAGCGGGGCAGGAGGCCGGGGACCGCTGTCACCCACCCCAAGCTGCCCCTCTGTACTTCCTTCTTCTTCTGTTTGTTTTGAGGCAGGGTTTCTCTGTGTAGCTGAGAAACTCATGTTGGTGTCCTGAAACTCACTCTGTAGATCAGGCTGGCCTCAAATTCAGAGATCCACCTGCCTCTGCCTCTCAAGTGCTAGAATTAAAGGTGTGCACCACCACCACCCACCCATCTGTGCTTTTTCTTATTTTATTTTTTTTACAACTTATTGGCTAACAAGTTCACACATGTACACACTGTATCTACCCCATTTCCCTCCTCCTATTCCCTGTACCTCTCACCTGGGGCTCTTCATAGGTAGTCTGTGACTATTTTCAAAGGGACGGAAAGGACTGAGCTACAAGTCGAGCAGCTCAGCTGCCATTCCTGCTACCTAAGAAGGACTACTGTCCTTGAAGGGCTTCACTGCTCACAATAGCTGACTCGGAGTTTTCTTCCCTTGTGGACCTTTGCGTATCTCTATTCCTCTCTTCTCTTAGTCTCAGAGCCTTAGTGACCTTAGGGCAGTTAAGGGCAAAGCGAAGGGACAGCTTCCACACCAAGCCTGGAGGGTTGGATGCCCAGACAGATCGGGAGCATCTGTGCTACATCCGCAATGCCTGGGCTTCCCTGGTGCTCCATCAGGAATGTATGAGAATGGTACTGCTGGCTTCCACTGGCCCGGGGCCTTCCTTCTAGTGCAGACTGCTGGCTGCCTTTTACTTTGATCCCGTCAAAGGAGAATTCTCTGCATTCCCTTGGCACTGGAATGATGACATGTGCTCCACAGCTGGCAGGAGACGGCTGGAACGCAGCATCTTGAGCAGCCACAATGGATGGTGCCCAACACTGCTTTGGATCCCAAGCACCACATCACACGGTTGTTTTCACGGCATAGAGCTGCTTCAGATGCCCTGACACTTCTCCCAGCACTGCGTCAGTTCTGTGCCCAGCACAGATGAGCAACACAACTGTCTGATGCCCCTACAGAGCCAGGATGAAAGGGTTGGCTACGCCCTGGCGTCTGCATCAGGCACCGCAAGAGTTTTGGAACAAGAGAATGTTCTGTTCAGGGATCTCAACAACAGTCTCTTTTGGAATGGATTAATTTCAAGATGGAAGGACAGCAGTGAAGACAGGAAGCAAAGGGACATTTGAAACTTGACAGAGAGGAGGTGAGGTGAGGTTATTTAAATGCGACAGGAAGGAATATGGTGGGAAACTATAAGATCTTAGAATTAACCACCTGAAAAAGGTGAGATACTCAGTGGTAGAGACACTTGTCACCAAGTCTGATGACCTGGGTTTGATTCGCAGACCTCAATACACACACACACACCACACACACACACCACACACACACACCACACACACACACACACACCACACACACACACACACACACACACACACCACACACACACACACACACACACACACACACCACACACACACACCACACACACACA
>NC_048595.1:8283943-8338943 GCF_003668045.3 Cricetulus griseus
GATACGTGTATACACGTAGGGAGTAAGCAGGCCTTAACTTATTGGGCGCATTCTTGCCTTGCCTTAAGCGAGGGCAAGCGCACACACATTCTCTAACAGTTTAAACTCAGCCGGGCGTTGGTGGCGCACGCCTTTAATCCCAGCAGAGGCAGAGGCAGAGGCAGAGGCAGGCGGATCTCTGTGAGTTCGAGGCCAGCTTGGTCTCCAGAGCGAGTGCCAGGATAGGCTCCAAAGCTACATAGAGAAACCCTGTCTCTAAAAACCAAAAAAAAAAAAAAACAAAAACAAAAACAAAAACAAAAACAAAACAAAACAACAACAAAAAAACCATTTTAAACTCAAGGCAGGAAATGGACTTCTATCCGTTGCCAGCCGTTGCAGGCCCGTGGCCCACATGGCCACAACACGGAAAGTGTGGCACACCGCTAGTCCCACCACCACCATTCCCCCGTCCCCTCCAGTGCAGACCCCTGCTTCACCGCTCCTCACCAGTCCTTCACCACGATGGCGGGTTGGGTGGTGTCCAGCAGCTCCTCCCAATAGCCCTCGGCCTGCAGATCAACGACCTGCGCTTTGCGACACCACCTGGGGGAACAGGCGTCAGCATCCCGCAGGCCCCCGCCCCCCCCCCCGCCTGTCCCTTCTCCTTACTCGAAGGAGGAGGCGAAGTACTTCTTAACGCTGTCGTCTTGGGTAAATTCCACCCCACTGTCTCCGGGCAGCTCCTCCACCCTCCAGCCGTCCCCGCCGTGCTCCACGTCGCACCAGCCCTCCAAGTCCTCTGTAGGGACACGACAGTCCCACCCTGGTCACACAGCCCCTGCTTCGCCTTGGCAGCAGGGGGCAAAAGGGACGTGGTGGGCAAAGGATAAAGGACGGGGCCGTAGGCACTTCCTCACTCTACCCCCGGAGCCAGCGTGCCCTGGGCCTGTCCCGCCTGCCCCAGTGCAGGGAAGCGGGCACCCTGGGAAGAGACTCCCCAAGGAGTAGAGGGCAATTCTGGGCTGCACATTACACCAGGCGTTTCATCTTGGCAATTCTGGGCTGCACATTACACCAGGCGTTAGCCTTGAAGCGGGCGCGCACCAAGGGCCGTTTTCTAGACGAGACAATGGACACTCCAATACGTGGCCCTCACCTTCCCCGCACGGGTTACGCAGCAGGTTGCGCCTCCTCTTGCTCAGGAAGTAGAACTGTTGCCAGTGGTCCCGCTCGTCATCGTTGCAGCCCTCGGGCACCAGCCCCTCCTGCTGGCACTTGAGCAGCCACAGTGGGGCGCCGTCCACCAGCTCCTTCCAGCGCAGGCACACCAGGCGGCAGGCCTGCACCAGCTCCCAGGCTGGCAGCTCCGCCAGCACTCGCAGCAGCAGCGGCTCCGGCAACTGGGCCAGGTACTCGGTCGCCTCCGCCTCTTCCCCCTCCTCCTCCTCCTCCTCCCGGGGCTGCTCCTCCTCTGCACTCGCCTCGGCACCTGCCTCCTCTGGCTGCTCCTCTGGGCTCACCTCTTCAGGGTGGCTCACACTCTCTGAGGGCGGGAGGGGCAGGGGTGGGGTAAGGGAACGCTGAGAGACTCCCAAACTGCTCCCCTTCACATTCTGAGGCAACCACAGCGGGGGGGGGGGGGCAGAAGTTCTCAGCCACGACTTGTGGGCATTCGCCTATAATCCCAGAACTCGGGAGGCAGAGACAAGAGTCTCTGTGTGAGGCCAGCCTGCCCTACTAGAGTTACAGGTAGACTACATAGTGAACGCCACACACACACACACACAGAGAGAGAGAGAGAGAGAGAGAGAGAGAGAGAGAGAGAGAGAGAGAGAGAGAGAGAGAGAGAGCGCTCTGCGGTTCTAAACTGTGCCAGGGAGGAAGCCCATGGAGGTTGAGCCACAGATACTCCCCCCAAACCAGAACTGCTTCAGCTACCGCTTCTCCCAACAGGGCTAGTAGACACCCACGAGGATCTGGGGTTGCCGATGGAATTGTACTTACAGGGTCAGTTCTCCTAAGCACCTCCCAGACTTCTGGGTCCTTTGCCTCCTCCGGGGAGCCTTCCTGAACATACCTTTAGCACACCCTCTCACAGCCCAAGCTCAAAGGCATTCAAGGGCTTCCTGGCTTCTGTTCTTGGTCTGGTTGTTTAATAATGCCTTTGTGTACAATGAACTGACCACAGGAACTTGGCCTGGAAGACACCACTTTCTTCCTAGTGCCTAGCCACCAGTGCGGAATCAGGAGCTACTGCATTTTACCAGCACTTAGAAGAATGAGGTACTGCTCGGAGCTTTTGAATTACTTCCTAAATCCTCAAACCATCTCTTCCAGGTTGGGCCTACATCGATTTTATGGAGGGACAGAGAGGTGACAAGGCCTGGGATCACACAACTTATAAGTACTTGGAGTCTGTGTTTGAACCCATTCAGTTCAACACAGGAGCCAGCTTTTAACAGCCAGTGTTACCAAAAGAATGTGTTGAGCCAGCGGGTGGTGGTGCACACTCTGATCCCAGCACTCTTGAATCCCAGCACACTTGAAGCAGAGACAAGTGGATCTCTGTGAGTTCAAGGCCAGCCTGGTCTACAGAGAGAGTTCCAGGACAGCCAGAAAAACTCAGAGAAACCCTGTCTGGGAAAAAAAAAAAAAATTGTTGTTGTTGTCGAATTAGCACTCTGGGCTCGGTTTTGATACTGTGGATGATAATATGAAGTAGCGAGGTATAGGTCCCACTGGCAGTATTAGGGTAGGGGACCCAAGGACTCGGAGTGGGGAGAACAGGCTAGAGATCTGGCTGTCCCCAGCCAGCCCATGTTGTCTAAAGTAGGGGTGGGGAAACAGCAGGGAGAGAAATACTGGGTGTTTGGGGAAAAGTGCCCTCCCCTTCCCATCCCTCACCCCTAGCTTCCCCATCTGTGAAATGGAGTCATCATTGTGCCAGACAATAGACTTATATTGATATTTATCCCCTCTCTACAGAGGAGCAACAACATGGGGACAGCCACTCTTGCTAAGTCACTGGGAACTCCTGACCCCCACGGTGGGTGCTAAGCCCCAGGAAGGAAGCAGTGTCTCTCAGGCTGAGTTCTTGAGGTCAGTTCATTGCACACCCGGGACGGTGTGGGCAGCTGGGTATCACTTGGATCTCAGCCCGCCTCATCTGGGCCACGGGAGCCTCCAGTAAGCAGACACTGAGTGCCAGATATCTCTAAAGGAGAGAGGGCCGGTGGGGAGGGGACCCAGCCACCCCGGGCAATGGAGGTCACTTCTCTCAAGAGTTTCTGAAGACTGGACTGCCTGGAAATCCAAGGCAGTCAGGGGGCAGGCCCGTGCCACAGGAGGGGACAGGTGGCCTGTTCCCCAGACCTCCTCTGGTGATGCAGCCAGCAGTCCCCACACTGTCAGCATTGGAAAGCTGAATCAGGATTCCCTTCTTTGTTTAGGGTGCACAGAGTTCATCATCCATGGTGGATCTTACACACACACACACACACACACACACACACACACACACCACTTTGCTGCATTTCTAGCACGTTTTGGTCACATTTTCAAATGTAGGGGTTAACTCCTCCATTGGTAACGAGGAACTGGGGCTCAGAGCGTCCTAGCAATTCTCCCAGGTCCCACCACAGGACATTATCAAACAGAGAGGAAAAGGCCTGTCCACCCTGCTTCCCACAGCTCTCTGGAGCACTGGGCCCAATGTCCTCACCTCTCCACCGCCACCCTAGCCCTGCCCTGGCCCCAGCGGATACCTGATGCTCCCCGGAAAGATGCACCTCACCCAGCCCTCTCTCCTGGCCCCTAGGCCTGGCATTGAGGCCCAAGATCCGATTACAGCCCCCGCCCCTGCTCCCTCGCACAGCAACATTGTTGCTGTAGGAAAGTTATCTAGCCCTTCACGCTGACCCCACATTGACTCACTCCCCTGGGTTGGGCCCCTGAGTCCAGGGACTTCCTGGGTAGGGGGCGGGGGAGACGGGATACGGGAACGGGTGCCTATTCTGGGACCCTGTATACAATGTTGATGGGGAATTGGGAGTTGGAAGGGGCTTCAAGGATGGAAAGAAGCCTACCCACCTTAGAGGGCATCTGTTCCCTTGTCTCCCCTAAAGAGTGGCCACTCCAAAGGTGGTTTGTGAGGAAGGGGTGGAGGTCATTCAGGCAGGTTTGCTCCCCAGCCTGACTCAGCAAACAACCCCCTACAGGCCCGGCAGGGAGCTGGAGCGGGGAGGGTTGGGGTCTTTGGTGCCAGAAAAGATGACTGGACAATCCTTGAGGACCCAGAGCATCCGCCAAAAGCAGCCGCAACTCTTCCGCACCACTAGCCTGATCCCCATGGAGCAGCCCACTACCCGGATACTAGGCGGTCCCTCAAAGGAGGGAGTCCCTCAGGAATCTGGGATGGATGCAAGGTGAGGCTGGTAAGCCCCGGGACCCGGTGGGGACTCCGGAGGCTCAAGAGGAAGGGAGGGCCGAGCTAGCAAATGAAAGAAGTTGATGGAAGCAAAAGCTTGCAAGAATCCGACTCTCAGACCCCAGGAAGTCTGGAGCCTGGGATGCCAGAGTCTCCCGATGCCATTTTGGAGACCCAGGCGTCCCCCTCCCTCCACACCAAGACACCGGGCAAAAAAACTGCTCCCTAGACTGTCTCCAGGGTTTTGCTGTGCCGAAAGTTTGAGCGCCATCCGGGGCGCTCGTCCTCCCTGTCTCCCCGGTCTGGCGCGAGCAGGGCCGGCTACGGCTACCTGGATCACCATCTCCATCCATCGCTGCGGCGCGGTCGACCGAGAGGAGCCGGAGCGCTGCGGGTGGCGAGTCCTGGAGCTGCCCGCGTCAGTCCAGTCCGTGTCGCGGCGCCTCTTAAAGGCCCCGCGCGCCCCGCCCCGCCTCTGGCCCCACGTTGGGGGCCGGGAGCCCCGCGCCCCCAGAGCCCAAGGTGAGGCTTCTGGGAGGAGCCGGGTACTGGGGAGGGGCAGATGCAGCCACGGGATGGGTGGGCTCCCGGTGCGCCTGGAGGGTGACTGCGCGAGGACACCTGGGGTCGGGCAGATGGGGAGCAGAGGGTGCAGGCGCCAGACCAAGTGGAGCTGGGGGTGTCAGCGGCTTCCCGCCCCCCAGGTAATTTTCCTACGCTGCGGTGGGGCGCGTTCCCGGAGAGCGCGGGTGAGGCGGGGCCTGGAGAGGTGGTGGGCGGGGCCTGGAGGGCAGTGGGCGGGACCGCATCCCGGGCCAACACAGGCAGAAAGACGCAGTTCCAACACCCAGCATTGTAGGGCAGCTGGACCAAAGGCGGGTGACAGGAAAAATGGGGTGGGGTGGGGCGTGTTTTGCCAAGCTGGTACGGATGGGTATGGCGCGGCGCTGCCAAACGCGGGTGACAAGGAGAATGGGGAGGAGGAGGGACCAATGGTGTGGGGCGGGGCGGGGGCGGGGTCTGGTGGGTAGTGGGCGGGGCCGTGTTCTGGATGCTGCTCTATGGCCAGGATCCATCATCACGCAACGCAACCAAGCGCAGGTGACCGGAGGGACGCACTGAGCGCCCCTGCAGGGAGAGGATTGGCGAGTAGTGGGCAGGTCTGTATCCCCGGCCGCGCAGGCCCAGGCCGTACAGCCTCACGGCCTGGAGGGATCGCACAGCTCTCGGGATCGCGGGTGACCGCGGGAGGGGGAGCACGCAGCGCGGGGACGGAGACGCAGTGGGCAGGGACCTAGCGGGGGCGGGGCTGAGGGTCGCTCTGCGATCCTGGGGTGCTTCGGGGCTTGCCCCACTGCACTGTGAGGCCTCAAGGACCTGGGCTGGGGACGCCATCGGTGTTCAGAGGTCTGAATCTCGTCTTGAGCAGGTAGCGCGTTTTAGGGCCATTCATGGGAAACGCGGGACTGCAGGGGCCCTGGGCGGGTGCGGGCAGCCTCTGGCTGGAGCCCAATCGCAGGGGTGCGGGAGGGAGATGGGAAGGCTGCTGTCCACCCGCACACCTTTCCCAGTCTCAGGTAAGCGGGTCATATTCTCTGAGATCTTGAGAACGTCACTGAGCCTTTTGTACTCCGTGACCGGTCCTGAGACTGTGATAACCCCCGCTTATCGTCTCTGCTCCTTTTCTCGTTGGGGGATGGGAGAGGGTGAAGAGGGGCAGAATAGAGAGCTCACAAGGCCTTCCATTGTTGCCTTCCTCCTAAAAGACTGCTGCTGGCCTATTGAAAATGGCTGGCTCTACCTTCTGTAAGAGCCAGGGCTGCTTCCCCGTCCTCTCCTGCTTGTGTGACCTTGGGCAGGTCCTTGGGCAGCCTTAGAGGCTGTCTGAAGGGCCGGGTTTGGAGGAAATCAGAGCTCACCATTTACTAAGAAATTCCCCAGCCCATACACCTTGCGCTGCCTGTGACCCTGGAGGGAAGTACCATTTGTACCCTGTTTGCTTGCTGAAGAGAAAACTGAAGGTCAGCGCAGACAGTGACTCTGGAGACAGTCGGTGGCAGCTGAGTTAGCAGTCTCTCTATCCCTGGGTGCCAGGGAGAAGGCTGGGTGTATAGCGCGGCTCTCCAATACCCACAGGAGCAGGCCAGGAACCACACTGCCATGGCTGTGGGCAATATCAACGAGCTGCCCGAGAACATTCTGCTGGAGCTGTTCACCCACGTCCCCGCCCGCCAGCTGCTGCTGCGCTGCAGACCTGTCTGCAGTCTCTGGCGAGACCTCATTGACCTGGTGACTCTGTGGAAGCGCAAGTGTCTTCGGGAAGGCTTCATCACCGAGGACTGGGACCAGCCTGTGGCTGACTGGAAGATCTTCTACTTCCTGCGAAGCCTCCGAAGGAACCTCCTTCACAACCCATGTGCGGAAGGTGGGTACGGGAGAGTATCTGCCAGGAGACATGCTCTGTAAGGTGACCAGTACACATGTCTTCAACACTGGTTGTGAGCCCTTTGGCTACATTATGGCCTTTATTCCTCTCACAATAATTCCTAGAAGTAGGTACTATTTTTTTTTTTTTTGGCTTTTTAAGATAGGGTTTCTCTATAGCTTTGGAGCCTGTCCTAGACCAGGCTGGCCTCGAACTCCCAAGAGATCCACCTGCCTCTGCCTCCTGAGTGCTGGGATTAAAGGCGTGCACCACCACCACCTAGCTAGAAATAGGTACTATTGATGTACCCTTTTTCAAATGGGTAGACTGTAGCCAAGGGTGCTGTTTATTATAGATTATTTCTCAGCTGGGTAGGATGGCACTCACCGGTAATCCCAGCGTTTGGGAAGTAGACACAGGAAGATATGGAGTTCAGGGTCATCCGTTGGAAACCAGTCTGGGCTACAGAGCTGTCTCAAAACAAACGGATTATTTCTCAGTTGGTAACAGTGTCAACACTGTAATCCCAGCACAGGCAAGGCAAACAGAAGCATCATGAGTTTGAGGGTAGCCTCTCCTAAAACCTTTCCTAGGAAAAGAAATGGTGGCCAATTGGAACAGATTGTGCCAGACACTAGTTGAAGCCACAGTCTTCTGTCCTCACAGACCCCTGGTTAGGCCTACAGGGACTGTCCCAGAAGGAGTCTTACCTATGGGAGAAAAGGGGATGAAGTCTCTTTTGCACTGTGGTTTAAGAACAGGTCAGACACAAGGCTTCTAGTCATCTGGACCCCTCAGGCCCAGGATGAGTTACAACGGAAGGAACTTGTTTTCTGTTGCATGGTCAAACATCAGGAAACACACAGAAAAGAGTAAGTCCAGGCTACCCTGCCCCTCCAGTTGCCTGTCTGTGTCCCATGACTTCCCATAGCCATCCTCTTAACCAATGCTAGGCAGACTACAGCCCAAACCTAGCTAATCTATTGATTCGAATTTTATGGTTTGTTTTGTTTTGTTTGGGGAGGTGGTCATCACAGGGTCTCTCTCTCTCTCTCTCTCTCTCTCTCTCTCTCTCTCTCTTTCTCTCTCTCTTACTATAACACAGGTAACTCTGGCTCTCCTGGAACTCCCTGTGCAGACCAAGCTGACCTGGAACTCACAGAGATCCACCTGTCTCTGCCTGCCAAGTGCTGGGATTAAAGGCATGAGCCACCACACCCAGCTGGGTTTTATGTTTTTAAAGGATTATAAAAATAGAAATAAAAAAAAAAACTATGTGGCCCCAGACCTAAGATATCATGGCACTCCAACACTTTTCCTTTAGACATTTTTTTTTACCTACGTATTAGGTACGTGGGGTGAGAGAGCTGTGCGTGCTACTGCACATGTGAAAGTCAGAAGACAGCTTGTGAGAGTCAGTTTTGGTCTTCCATCATGTGGGCTCCTGGGATGGCCATTTGAAGTCATCCAGCTTGGTGGCAAGGGCCTTTACCTGACGAGGCATTTGCTGGCCTTGTTCTTGCTTCTTTGAGACAGGGTCCTGCTGTCTTGCCATGTAGCCCTGTCTGGCTTGGTATTCAGTATGTGGCTTAGACTGGCCTTGAACTCACAGCAATCCTCCTGCCTCGGCCTGCCAGGATGGCAGGTATGTGCCACCACAGGTTAGCTTCTATGCTTGTTTCTAGCTAACGAGAGGACCAAGACTCAGAGAAGGAAGGTAATGTGTCTCTGGCCACATAGCCCATTACTACTAGAGCTGAGTAAGATTCAAGTGTGTGTGCCAGAGCACTGTCCATCACAGCTGGGGTCTGTCATCCAGGATTCTCAGCGGAAGTCCCTTACCCACACCCAGGGCACACAGGACGCACCTAGGGTGCTACCTACAATGAGAAAACACAGAGTTGGAGGGCAGCTGGGACATCCCATCACTGAGAGGGAGGGGTACATGGAGAAAGTGCCCTGAGGGCCTCCTGCATGGTACACTCTGCTCTCCCCACAGAGGGATTTGAGTTCTGGAGCCTGGATGTGAACGGAGGTGATGAATGGAAGGTGGAAGACCTCTCCAAAGACCAGCGGAAGGAATTCCCCAATGACCAGGTCAAGAAATACTTCGTGACTTCCTATTAGTAAGATCTAGGGCCTTAGGGTGGGGGGAGCCCAAGTCCTAACATCAGGGTACAGTGCTGAACTCCAGCCCCCCCCCACCCAGCACCTGCCTCAAGTCCCAGGTGGTGGACCTCAAGGCTGAAGGGTATTGGGAGGAGCTGATGGACGCCACCCGACCGGACATCGAGGTCAAAGACTGGTGAGTGATGGGGCGAGGGTCTGGGGGGGGCCTGCCGCCCAGGCGCCCCACCCCTGCCCTGCCCCCCATCTCCCAGGTCCTCATGGACCCTTCCTTCTTACCCACAGGTTCGCAGCCAGACCAGACTGCGGGTCCAAGTACCAGCTATGCGTTCAGCTCCTGTCATCGGCACACGCACCGCTGGGAACCTTCCAGCCAGACCCCATGACGATCCAGCAGAAGAGCGATGCCAAGTGGAGGGAGGTATGTGGACAGGGACCCTGCAGGGACCTGGACTCAGACCCAAATTCTGCAGCCTCTCACCTGGGTTTCTGCTGCTGTAAGCCTCGGCTTCGCTTGCTTCAGTAGAAAAATAAGAGTAAGTCTCTATCTTAGATATCAGGGATGGCAGACTAGGAGACCCCCAACTCAAAAAAATTTCCAGGAAGTATGTCTCAGTGGTAGGCTGATTGCCTAACATGCATGAGGCCCTGTGTCCCATCCTCAGTACTAAATAAATAACTGGGCCTGAAGACACGCCCTCAGCAGTTCCCATCACGTTTGCTCTTGCAGAGGACCGGGGTTCAAATCCCAGCACCCACATGGTGGCTCACAACCACCTATAACTCCAGTTCCAGGGATTCAATCCCCTCTTCAGTTCTCTGCAAGTACCAGGGACATAAATAGTTCATATACATACTTACTGGCAAACATTCATACACATAAAGTAAAATCATATCTAATAAAAAATAAATAAAGGCTGTGCCACCAGAAATGCTCAGGGTTGAGAAACTGAGGCAGCAGTGGGTCAAGACTAGCCTGGCAACTCAGGAATATCTTACCTTAAAATTAGAAACAGTGAAAAAAGAGAGTCAGGGATAACACACAGCAGAGGAGTGCCTGCCTAGCATGTGTTGGCTCGACCCAAGTATCACAGAAAAATAAAAACGTTCAGAGCCAAGTATGGTGGCTCATGCTTGGAATCCTAACACTTGAGAAGTGGATACAGGAGGGTCAGGAGGCCATATATAACAATGTCTAGAACAACATGTGCTGCCTAAAAGAAAGAAAATATCCAGAAGGTGTGACTGCTAGATTAATAACTAGCATCACTACAAGAGTTCCCAACTTATTTTTATGATTTTGGGGGGGGGTGTTTTGAGTCAGGGCTTCTCTGTAGACTTTGGAGGCTGTCCTGGAACTACCTCTTGTGGATCAGGCTGGCCTCAAACCCACAGAGATCCACCTGCTTCTGCCTCCCGAGTGCTAAGATTAGAGGCATGGGCCACCACCGCCAGGCATTTTTATTATTTATTTATTTGTATTTTATGTATATGGGTGGTTTGCCTGTGTGTATGTGGACCCCATGCATGGGGCACCCAAGGAGGCCAGACAAGGGTGTCAGATCCCGTGGAACTAGAGTTACAGAAGTTTGGGAGTCCACATGTTGTGGGTGCTGCTGGGAATTGAACCCCAATCCTCTGCCAGAGTAGCCAGTGCTCTTAACCACTGAGCCATCTCTCCAGAGCCTCCCCTCTCAACTTAAATTTTACTTTACAATGGGACTGTGACCCCACAGTAAATCTAGGAGCATCTGGACTCACCAGTGTTCTACTTAGAATATTTTTTCTAATGGGCGATGAGTTTGTCAAATATAGCTGGATTTTAGCTTATGGTGGGTCAGCCTGCACCTGCCCACCATCATTTGAGAAGCGGCTGTTATCTGTGCCATGGTCACAAATGCTGTCTTTCTTTTCTTTTGGTGGGATTAGATACAGAACCTATGACCTCATACACACTAGGCAAGCAAGCGCTCTACCACTGAGGCTAGATACAAATCCTGGTGTGGTGACTCAAGCCTGTAATACTAGAACTTAGGAGTCTGAGGCAGGGGCATCACTGTACCATTCCAAGCCAGTCTTGAGATTTGTGTTGTTGTTTTCAGACAGCATTTCTCTGTGTAGTCCTGGCTGTTGTGGAACCCGCTCTGTAGACCAGGCTGGCCTTGAACTCACAGAGATCCACCTGCCTCTGCCTCCCGAGGGCTGAGATTAAAGATGTGCACTATCATTCCTGGCCAGCTTGAGGTTTTTTTTTAATATTTATTTATTTATTTATTTATTTATTTATTTATTTATTTATTATATTCTGCATGCCAGCAAACGGCACCTGATCTCAATCTAGGTGGTTGTGAGCCACCATGTGGTTGCCGTGAATTGAATTCAGAACCTCTGGAAGAACAGTCGAGCTTGAGTTTTGTAAGAAAACTCGAGCTTGAGTTTTGTAGTGCATCCCAGGTCTGCCTAGGCCATAGAGACCTGGTGTTAAAAATGCATAAATACAAACATACATACATACATACATACATACATACATACATACACAAGAAGCAAAAGTAAAACATCTGGGCAAGGTGGGGTGTGGCAAGGCAGAAGCAGGCGATCTCTGTGAGTTCTACATAGCAAGTTCTAAGCCAACCAGGGATACATATTAAATAAACAAAGAAATACACCAGCAAGAACAAGCCAGGAGGAGACCTTCAAGACTTATCAAGCCGCAAGACTTCAGTTCAGTCCCTGGGATCCAGGTAGTCGAGAGAGCCAACTCCAACAAGGTATCTTCAGACGGCCACACACGCACTGTAGCATACATGTGCACACACACACACACACACACACACACACACACACACACACACACATTCATAGTAAGTAAATATCATCTTGAAAGTTACTTAAACCAGACAGGAGGGCTGGAGAAATGGCTCAGAGGTTAAGAGAGCTTGCATCTCTGGCAGTGGTGGCACACGCCTTTAATCCCAGCACTCGGGAGGCAGGGGCAGGTGGATCCCTGTGAGTTCAAGGGCAGCCTGGTCTACAGAGCGAGTTCCAGGACAGCTAGGGTGGCTACAGAGAAATCCTATCTATAAATAAATAAATAAATAAATAAATAAATAGAAATGAGTGCCTTCTGGCCTCTGTGGGCACTACACTCACGTGCCCAAATACACATACACACATAACCAAAACATTCTGTTACAAGGACCGGTATCTCAGCCCTGCTGCCACTGTGGGAAGGCAGCTTTAGACAACAAGTAAAATTTTATTAACAAAAACACCACCAGTGAACCAAGCCCTTATATACACAAGTCCTCAGCCAGTTGAGCCTTGAGTAAAATCCAGCCCTTTTGGGGCTCAGTAATTTTTTTTTTTTTGGCTTTTTGAGACAGGGTTTCTCTGTGGCTTTGGAGGCTGTCCTGGAACTCACTCTCTGTAGACCAGGCTGGTCTCCAAATCACAGAGATCTGCCTGCCTCTGCCTCCTGAGTGCTGGGATTAAAGGCGTGTGCCACCAATGCCCAGCCAGTGGTTCTTTATTTTATCTAATTTCATTTTTATTTGTGTTTTGATTTCTCTGATACAGGGTCTCATGTAGCCCAAGCTGGTCTCCACCTTGCTACACAGCAAAGGATGGCCTTGAGCTCGGGCTCCTCCTGCCTCTAACCTCCAAGTGCTAAGATTACGGGAGTTTGCCCCCACCTGGCTTATGATGCGCTGAGGACTGAACACAGGTCTTTGTGGGTTTTACTCTACAGAGTGAGACCTTTACTGAGCTACAGCTTCAGCTCTTCTGTCATTTTCTGACTGGGTTCCAAATATCCCAGGAGGGCCGCTAAGGCGATGCATAGCCTTCACTTCCTGAGTGCTGGGATCAGTGCTGGAATCAGAGGCATGTGCTGTCGTGGTGCTGGGAATGGGACCTCGGACTCGGAGCATGCTGCATAAGCACTGTCAATGAATCTACACCCCCAGCTTGGGTTTTGTTCTTGTTCTTTCTCCAAGATTTATCTTTGTACTATGTGGATATGTATTCTGCCTATGTGCCTAGGAAGCCAGAAGAGGGCGACAGATCTCTTGGAACTGAAGGTATAGATGGTTGTGAGCTGCAGTGTAGATGCTGAGAGCCATATCCTGGTCCTCCGCAAGAGCATCCAGAGCTCTTAAAAACCTCTCTGTGGTCCCCTGCTTTGGTTTTTGAGACAGGTTTTACATAGCACTCCCTGACTGCTCCCTTCTTCTGTCTGACCCCCAGGTTTCGCACACGTTCTCCAACTATCCTCCCGGCGTCCGCTACATCTGGTTTCAGCACGGAGGCGTGGACACTCACTACTGGGCCGGCTGGTACGGCCCGAGAGTCACCAACAGCAGCATCGTCATCGGGCCTCCGCTGCCCTGATGCCCCCTGAGCCCCTATCCTCGGAGCCCTAATTGGTAAACAGCTGTCAGAAAGGGCCAGGTTTGGGAAGGAGGAGGTGGAAGTCAGGCATTCCCAGATCTGTTTGTCTTTACCCCCCAGATGCCTCCTCTGTGTAGAACTTCCAGTGTCTGGGCCACACTCCTCTCTGCAGAGGCTGGCCCTACAGCAAGGTCACTCCTCTAAGGAATGTGGGTTAGGTGGATACAAGAGGTTTCCATGGTTATCAGAGAGAGATCCCCAAGCTCAGATGTTTGCCCAGACCTGTCTTTTCCCCCAACCTTTGTTCTCCTTGAGTGCCCTTAGAGCAGGGACAAGCAAGATATCTGGCAGGTTTGGGGACTGCTTTTGATGGTGTAGACCTTGAGGGCAGATCTGGGACAAAAGGTGGCTCTTCTGACCAGACCTTAGCCTGGTTGTCAGCTGTGGCTTTTGTCTTGGTTGTCTTCCTTGCTTTGGCTTGAAAGTCAAGCCTGGTACCAGATAGGAGGGTGGGGTCAGACTGTCCTTGTCATTAGCAAAGCCCAGAAAGCCAGAGGGTACCAATGAGCACAAGGGTCCAAAGAAGACCTATAGAAGCCCAGTCAGGATGGGGGGGGGGCAGGATGGACCTGGATTCTGAGAGCTAGAAAGGGGAAACAGAATAGAAGGACCTGGCCAAGTTCTCTATGGCTTGGAGATGTCTGAGACCCAACTGTTGGAGCATCCGTTCCCACACTGTACCCTGACCCCAGCTCCACTCCATCCCTCCTGTTGCATAGCCAAATAAAGCATTCCCCAGCCTCCTTGTGCCCTGTGGCTTTGGATGGAGGGGTGGGTTCATGGACAGTCCTGCCTGTGCCTAAGAGAGGGGCTGACCATTACACAAGTGTGGCCATGGCAGCCCTTAGCGCCAGGGGCAGAGTCCTTAGTGCTACAGGCCTCTTGCCCTCCAGGCAATCATACTGGATTTCTCTGTGCAGCCCACGCAGGCTGTGCCAGGCTTCACTTACTGTTATCCCCCTGCCCAGAGCCTTACTGATCTAGATTGAGCCCAGCACACAGTAGGTGTTCAGTACTTGCCAAAGTTATTTCACTCCACAATCAACTAGATGGGGTGAGCAGGAACGGGCCAGAGTTCACCAGCCACCTGCCTTGACCAGAGTTAGAGAACTCCCCTTGAGCTGTGCCTATGATGATTGTCTCAAATAGGCACTTGGTAGATGTTTGAGTTAATTATTTTGACTAGGACCAGACAAGGTTTCTCTCCTCAGGATCACTCAAAACCCAGAAAGAAACTGGACACCAGGTGGTGGCGCAGGCCTTTAATCCCAGCACTCCAGGAGGAAGAGGCTGAGACTCCAAGGCCAGCCTGATCTACAGAGTGACTTCCTGGACAGCCAGGGCCAAGTGGAAAGGCCTTGTCTCAAAACACAAACAAACGAAACAAACAAGCAAAAAACCCGGAAAGTAGAACAGCGGTCCCCCCGGGTGGGGAGGGCTGGGCCAGGTTAGGTCGAGGCTGGGACAAGCGTGCGTGCGTGCGGTAGGGACTGGATTCTAGGTAGCGCTTCCTTCTCAGGAGGAGGAAGCAGGCCCTAGCGGAGCAGGCTGTAGAGTCGCCTGTCGCCTGGAGGGGGAGACCGAAGCCCAGGAAACGCCCCTGCAGAGCCCTGGAAGCAGCGGCGCGGCGTGGCGTGCCGGGGGGGCCCCAGGACCCCGAGCTCATCCTCGCAAGCACGGACGGACGGACGCGGTGCGTGACGCCAGTGGGAGGCCGGGGCGGGGCGGGGCGACAGAGGATCGCGTCGCCCAGGTCCAGGCCCAAGGCCCAGCGGAGCTGCGGCCGCCGGGTGCCCAGGTCGCGGCCGGGTTGGGCGGGCGGCCGGCGGGCGAGCCGGCGGGCGGGCGGGGGACGGCGGCGGGGGCGGGCTGGGAGTGGGTGGCGGTCACGCGCTCGTGGGGAGGCTCCGGCCTGCTGCACGCACCACGCGAGTGTCCGGAACGGCGGCGACCCCGGCTCCTCCTTGGTGCCGAGGGCTAAGCACGGACGGACGTCGGCGCGTGACCCGCCAGAGCCCGGCGTGGATTTTTCCCTCCGGGCCCGGCCGTTCCTTTGCGCGAGCCGTGGCTTGCTGTGGGTGAAAGTCTTCGCGGCGGGATGCCACCAGGGCCGCGGCCGCAGGAGGTCCCCACCCGGCACCCGGCGGCGCCCGGTGACTACGCAGCAAAAATTGCGAGTTGCCTGCCGAGGGCTTTTGACCCACTTAGTTCACCTGGATTTCTGTGGATTGTTTCTGGGGATGGAACCCTGGGGCCTCTCAAGCGCCAGATAAGCTCCCGCGCCTCCCTCTTTGAGGGGGAGACATTTCTGACCTTTCTACCTCTCGCTCTGGTCTGCCAAGAGCCGGTTTTACTTTTTTTTTAATTTATTTATTTTTTATTTATTTGGTTTTTTGTTTTTCGAGGCAGAGTTTCTCTGTGTAGCTCTGGAGCCTGTCCTGGCACTCGCTCTGGAGACCAGGCTGACCTCGAACTCACAGAGATCCGCCTGCCTCTGCCTCCCCAGTACTGGGATTAAAGGCGTGAGCCACCAACGCCCGGCCTACTTTTACTTTTTTATAAATTGATCAGGCTGAGCCGAATTTTTCAAAATCCCCTGAGTTATCTGGGACTATGAAGGAGTGCCACCCTGGTCTTTATTTGTATCTTGAAATTTTTTTTTTTAACAATACTGTAACTGCAGTCACTTTTTTTTTCTTTAATTTTATTTTAGATGCATTAGTGTCAGATCTCCTGGAACTGGAGAGCTGTGAGCTGCCCTATGGGTGCTGGGAATTGAACCCTGGTCCTCTGAAAGAGCAACCAGTGTTCTTAACAGTTGAGCCACCTCTCCAGTCCCTGGACTGCCTCCCTAGCTAAGGATTTAAACAATGCCAAGATCCCTTGTGGTCCTGTGTATCATCCCTAGTCGTGGTCCCTTGTCCCCCAACCCACCCCACACCCATCCGGGCCCCCACAAGAACTCCTCGAGGGCAAGGGCCAGAGTGCACCCACCCTCCTGTGTTCTGGGACAGGAGCACTAACAAGATCACAGCTTCCCCGGAAGCCTGAAAGTAGGTTTCCCTCGGGCTTAGGCAGGTGTGCTCCTTTGATTGACAGCACAGGGCCCTATTCAGCCCACCCCCACCCCTGGGGCAGGTCCCTGGGGTGACCAAGAGCTTGCAGACGGTCAGACACTCCCTTTCTGGCCTCGCCTGATGCCCAAGGCAACATATCTGTCACCTGGGCATTAAAATGCTCCTGCAGTGATGTCACAAGAGGATTAGACACAGAGAATTTAAGAAACAGCTGAGTGGCCATGGAAGACTTTCCAGATCAAGGGACCAGCTGGCTCCAAAACCAAGCAGTTTGGGGTGAAGGGTTACAGAGTTTCCTGTAACCCAGGCTGACTTAGAAAACTTGATCCTCTATCCCCCACTCCCAAGCGCTGGGATTTCAAAAATTCGCCGCCAAACCCAGCTCCTAAACAATTATTTTTAAGTGGGAGCAGGGACACCTTTGAAAATCTTGTCTGTTTGTGGTTGTTGTGTTTTATTTCTTGTTCTTTTTTGAGACGAAGTCTTGTGTTGCTGCCCAAACTGGCTTAGAACTGCGAGGCTCAAGGCTGGGGATACAGTTCAGTGGCAGAGTGTAGTGTAGCATATACACCACGCCTTAGGTTCCATCCCTAGCACTTTGCAAAGGGTTTTTTAAAGCTTAATTTTGTAGCCAGGTGGTGGTGGCGCAGGCAGTTTGTCCCAGCACTCGGGAGGCAGAGGCAGGTGGATCTCTGTGAGTTTGAGGCCAGCCTGGTCTCCAGAAGAGTTCCAGGACAGGCTCCAAAGCTACACAGAGAAACCCTGTCTTGAAAAACTAAAAAACGTAATTTTGTTCCTGTGGTGGTCTTTGAAAACCTGGGAACCCAGGCTGACCTGACCTAGAATCCGAGTAGCCCAAGCAATCTTCCTGCCTTAGCCTCCTTGACGCTTGGAGCACAAGGTGCTGAATCCAGTACATTATTTATTGGGATTTCCTTTTTGCAAATGCACTAGCAAGGGCCCTGCTAATCGCAAGAACCGCACTCCACCCCCACCCTGTAGGTGTTCCTTCTGCGCAGTTTCATTCAGGTCAGGGAAGACCTGCCTAACAGGTGGGAGGGGAGGAGTCAGTCCTCTGCTCCGGGCTCACGGCTCACGGCCTCTGTCAATCCCCTACCCATCTCAGGCCTGACCATTGCCACTATGGTCAACATTAACGAGCTCCCGGAGAACATTCTGCTGGAGCTGTTCACCCACGTCCCCGCCCGCCAGCTACTGCGTAACTGCCGGCTGGTCTGCAGCCTCTGGCGAGACCTCATTGATGTGGTGACTCTGTGGAAGCGCAAAAGCCTGCAAGAGGGCTTCATCACCAAAGACTGGGACCAGCCCGTGGAGGACTGGAAGATCTTCTACTTCCTGCGCAGCCTGCAGAGGAATCTCCTTAGGAACCCGTGTGCCGAAGGTGGGCTGGGGCGGGGGAGGGGGGTGGGTGGGAGGTAGGGCTGCCTGGGGGGGGGGCTGTTCTCTACTTCCCTGAACCTCTTCCACACTGCCGGCAATGTTCCCATGTCCCCAACACTTACTTACCACACTCTGGCTCCTTGTTGTTTTTTGGGGTCTCAGACCTGCCTAGACCCTTCATCTATTCATCTGTGGGTGTGTGGCTGTCAGAGAGCAGACTGAGGAAGCTGGTTCTCTCCTTCCACCATGTGGATCCTGGGATCAAACTCAGGTCGCCAGAGTTGCCAGCAAGCACCATTATCTGCTTAGCCACCTTCACTTAGGTTGATGCCTAAGCCAAGTGTGGCGGTGCACGCCTTTAATCCCAGCACTCAGGAGGCAGAGGCAGGTGGATCTCTGTGAGTTCGAGGCCAGCCTAGTCTCCAGAGTGAGTTTCAGGACAGCCTCCAAAGCCACAGAGAAACCCTGTCTCAAAAAAACAAAAAAAACAAACAAAAAAAAGTAATCATTAAAAGTCCTTTACATTAGCTGGGTGGTGGTGGCCCACGCCTTTAATCCCAGCACTCAGGAGGCAGAGGCAGGCGGATCTCTGTGAGTTCAAGGCCAGCCTGGTCTACAGAGCAAGTGCCAGGATAGCTAAGGCTACACATTGAGACTCTATCTCAAAGAGAAAAAAAAAAAAAAAAAAAAGGAAAGAAAGAGGCCTTGTTTGTATACTTCAAATGTCTGACATTTTTTCCCTGTCCTGGCTAGGTCAGACAAACAGTGGGAGTGGCTGTCTACATTGCAGAATGCTTTGGCTGAAGTGTCAGTTGGCTTAGCATTCAGGAGGGTCATCCTCTGAGGATGACCAAGGCTCAGGCCAGTCTGAACACACAGGCCTCAGACACTCGATCTGCCTACTTGCCCCAGATTCCACTCAGAAGATGCCCGGCCAGGCTGCCAGGACACCTCCCCTAGCCATTTTGCAGCTTTGTCTTTTAGCTCGCCCCCATTGTCTAGCCTTGCTCAAATTTCCCATGGCTTTAGCTCACGCCAGCCCAGCCCCAAATTCTCTTACTCCTTTGGCTCTATATTGGGCAGCCCCCTAGAAGACTTGGGAATGACGTGGGCTCCTGGGGCATGGTGAGTAGAACGTCAGAGCTCACCCGTGAAGGTTCTGGGCTCATAACGTGACACTTGGGGGGAAATCCCTGGATCTGACCCCATTCCCGGAGGCCCCTCACTGTCACAGGACTCCTGCAGCTCCCAGCCCAGGGGATACCAATGTGCCGTCTTGGCACTGGCCAGGAAAAGGGCATCTGATGGTATCAGAACAGTGGGTTCCTTTGGCCCCTAGGATCAGGGTCATAGTTAACCAGGGCGCCTCCTCCTAACCCTAGGAAAGCCAGTGGCCAGGGGAGCAACCAGATTGGGAGGAACTCCCATCAGCCCTAAGATCCCCTCCATCACAGGCCCTTGGTGATCTTTCTCTCAGGATTGAAATGTGGTTGTCGGGGCCCTGTGGCATTATGAGAGATGAGATTTAGTTCAGAACTTTTGGTCCTATTTGGGGCAGAATAGGAAGGAGTGAGACTGAAGTCTGAGGTGATAAGGGGGACACCAGTCTTGCTCTTGGACTGGTAGTGGCGTGCTGACCTTGGCTGCCAAGTACACTCCAGGAGAAGCAAGCTAATTAATTAATCCTTTGGTGTCCATAACCCCTTAAAGTCTCCCACGACTGGAAAGGGCCTCAAAGTTTCAAGTGTATACCTCAGGGCTGCAGCTGCTGGCAGAGTTTGATGGGGATCTCACCTGTGCTCCATTTTCCCAGAGGACATGAACTCATGGCAGATAGACTCCAACGAGGGGGATGAGTGGAAGGTGGAGAGTCTCCCTGGGGAGCATGGCAAGAACTTTCCTGACTCCAGGGTCAAGAAGTATTTTGTCACCTCTTTCGGGTAAGCAATGGTGTGGAAGAGCCTGGAGGAGGTCATGCTGAGGGCAGACTCAGAGGGACTTGGCTGACTGCCAGGGTAGGTGGGGGCCTCTAGAAGCTCAAGAAGGAGGCCCACCAGGCGTTGGTGTCCCACGCCTTTAATCCCAGCACTTGGGAGGCAGAGGCAGGTGGATCTCTATGAGTTCGAGGCCAGCCTGGTCTCCAGAGCGAGTGCCAGGACAGGCTCCAAAGCTACACAGAGAAACCCTGTCTCGAAAAACCAAAAAAAAAAAAAAAAAAAAAAAAAAAACTGAAAATTCCTATTTAGCAACCCACAACATAATCCTTACCTGGGACCACAACTCTCTTGTACAACTTTAATTTGCCATGTGTATAAACTGTAAAGTCAGGAGCAGAAGTCAGACACACTCCAGTGTCCCATGGGATCAAATACTACCCAGGGAAAAGCAGATCTAATACGCCATTTCCCTCAGACAGACTCCAGCCAGGGTCTATCCTGGAGGGGGAGGGTCTCCTGGGTCCCTTGAGCCATCTACCTGGCAAGGAGGGGGCCCTGTTTATCACACTGAAAATGCAAGTCTTGTCCTCTGTCCCCAGCATGTGCCTCAAGTCCCAGATGATAGACCTTAAAGCTGAGGGCTATTGGGAGGAGCTGATGGACACCTTCCGGCCTGAGATTGTGGTTAAGGACTGGTGAGTGACCTGTGTCCCCACCCTCTATGTCTTCCCTCCTGCCAAGCCACTGTGACAGTCACACAAAACTTGAGCCGTTTGTAGGTGGCCAGTGGGGCCTCAGATGAGCAGCTGTCTAACTACTCTCTACTGCTAAGCACCAACTCAATCCCTCTGGATGGCCCTTTTACAAGTTCCCCCTGTGCCTACAAGTGCTGGTGTAAGACTCTGGGGGCCAATTCCTGGAGGATAGTGGAGCAAGCTGTAAGCCAGCGCATTGCAGAGGTTCCCATCTACTGTACCATATGGTGACAGACAGCATCTTCATAGAAAAAAGTCATTTTGGTTTTAAGCTCACACCCTTTTCTTGGAATGGAAAACTGAGGCAATATGTAGACAGATGCTTCTCCAAACACAGGGACATAAGGAATATAGAGCCAGCTAGCAGTCATGGATGGAGGGGTGCTTCCAGATGGCAACTGTCCCCAGAGCCAGCCTTCAGAGGCAGGGGTGCCCAGCCTCTCCTCTGTCCTCCCTAGGTTCGCCCCCAGAGCGGACTGTGGCTGCACCTATCACCTCCGGGTACACCTGACCTCAGCCAACTACATTGTCTTGGCCTCCTTTGATCCTCCACCTGTGACCATCGAACAGTGGAATGATGCCACATGGAAGGAGGTAAGAACCTGCCTGCTTGCTCTGCCACTCACTTTTCCCAGGGCCTGGCTGTTAAGGAACAATTGTTCTGCAGCATTGGCCTTTTCTCCTGGCCATGGCAAATCTTGTGTTTACCCCCTCTCTCCTCCCCATGTCTCTCAGTGGTTACCCCCTCTCTCCTCCCCAGGTCTCCCACACCTTCTCTGATTACCCTCCAGGCGTCCGCCATATCTTTTTCCAGCATGGGGGCCAGGACACCCAGTTCTGGAAAGGCTGGTATGGCCCCCGTGTCACCAACAGCAGCATCATTATCAGCCACAGACCAGCCAAGAACCCCGCCCCTGCCAGACCTCTGCCGGAAGACACTGTAGTAATAGAAGGAAAACATCCAGCTTTGGATCCAGAAAGCCTCTTGGACTTTTTCTGACAGCCATCTGCCTCCTCCTTTGCGGGGGTCCGCTTTGCAAATCAAAGCCTGGCAAGAGCTTAGTGGGCAGTCAGGTCCCCAGTCCCATGAGCACCTGCCCTGCAGCCTCCAGCAAACCCATCAACTCAGTGGTGATTTTACAGCCACACAGCTTTGACATTTTGTTGTAATAAATGTTTTCAGTAAATCCAGCCTGGTTTGGGGTTTACAGGTGGGGTTGCTGGGCTCTTGGTGGAAAAACAGCCCCTCCCCAGAGCAGTTTTGCTGCACTTGCTTTTCCCATTTTTGGTTAAATAACAATGCAGTCAGCCCTTTGGGGGCCCTTTATTAACAATAACTCACAGCACAGTATATTCAGATGGACAGTGTTAGCCGGCTAAGCCCCAGGAGGCTGCTGAGAAATGGTGTCTGTCCTGGCATCGTTCCCTAGTCTCCTGGGAAGGCTGCCTCACGAAGTCAAGCAGGACTGAGAAGCCCAACCAGAGGGGCGGCCACATGTCAAGGCGATAAGAGCACTTGGAGGCAGGGAGCCCTGCAGCACCGCCCTGGGCTGGGGCCCCAGACAGCTGGGCACCGAGTGGCAGGCGCACCCTCAGCTGTGTTTATGAGCTCGCTCTTCCACATAGAGCTGCATCTAGGAGAAAAGTAGCTTTGGTCAAACTGTGAGGTGCGTGCTGAAGACTCGGAGGAAGGGGTAGAAGCTGAAGAATCCCCCACCACACACACAGACCTTGGGCAGTATACTCTCTAGCCTGGAATTAGCTCTGGGCCCTGAGTCTCCTAAATGAGGCTTCCTCCATCCTGACCCCCAAAAGCTCACCTTTAAAATATCCGACGTCATGGTTTTTAGGGGTATCAGCCGGGGATCATGCATGTGGACATCCTGTTCGTCTGCCAAGATCCATGGGAAGTCCTAGGAATAGGATCAGATGAGGGTCAGAAGGGGCTACACCTCAGTCTGCCCTCATTCTGCTAACACTCCCCTCCAGAACCCACACTACACAGAAGGGGGCAAGCGCTGGGAACCCCAGCAATTTATATTCCCAGTGTGGCTCCAAAATAGTTCTGAAACTGAAGGGTAAGGGCTCCTCTCTGGAGAACTCTGTTCAGAAGAGCCAGGGTGAGCTGGCTGCTCAACACCTGGCTTCACTGTGGCTCTTCTCATCCTTGGGTACACACAGATGTGGTGAGGTGGCTAACACAGGGGAGCCCGCTTGCTGCCAGGCACTGCCATAAACAACAGTGCCAGCCACAGTTAGCACCCTGAAATTGTACACACACACACACACACACACACACACACCTTGATGACCTGTATCTTCTCCATGTTTCGGGTGGCAGCTTCTCTTGTGTGCACAAGGACTGTGAATGTGCAGCCTGCAGAGGGAATGCTTGGTCAAGGTCAAACGAAAGTAGCCTCAGCATCCCAAGGGACCAAACTTCTTCCCTGCTCCCTCCCTGGCTGGGCAGCACCACCCATAAGATGTAAAGTGTAGCCAATGCCAAAGAGTGTCGATGGGTGCCTGAAATGTAGTAGTCAGTTCTGGAGAGATGAACTCTCAGGGGTTGAAGGGCAGGGAGAGAGTGGCTGGCTCAGGGCAGCTAACTAGGAAGAAGATAGCATGCCAAGGTAATCAAGGGAACAGCAGGGGAGTGGGCATCACACCTGGAGGGTTGTGATCCAGGACAGCATCACACACACTAATCTTGAGGATGAAGGCTCGCAGCAGCTGCTCCACGTGAGACAGCAGGGAGTCGGAACTGAGAATGGGAAGGAAAGGAGGTCTTCATTCTACTGTGCTCCTCCGCCACACACACACACACACACACACACACACAGACACACAGACACACACACACACCCACAGACACACTCACACACAGACACACACACACACAGACAGACACACAGACACACACACACACACACCAGACACACAGACACACACACACACACCAGACACATACACACACACACAGACACACACACACACACAGACACACACACACACACACACACACACACACACACCCAGACACACACACACACAGACACAAAGACACAGACACACACACACACACATCACACACACACACACCACACACACACACAGACTCACACACAGACATACACACAGCCACACACACACACACACAGACACACAGACACACAGACAAAGACACACAGACACACACACACAGACACACACACACACACACACACACACACACACACCCCGCCACACATAACAGTCTGGGCCAACCACCTTTGGTGCCTGGGAGAGCCAGCCCAATCCCACCCACAAGACCGAATGGAGGCAGGGTGCAGGGGTCCCTTTAGATGGTTCTAATATTCAGCTAGTAAGAAGACACACAGGCTATAGTTAAACCCCTGCATACTTCTAGGACCCCTAGACAGGAGTAGAAAGGGCTTGTTTGAGGCTGCCTAGCCAGGAGACAGGCTGGCTCCTGATTCCACAGCCCTTACCTCAGGCACAGAGAGCAAGTAGCTGAGTAGCTAATGTAGATACCATGGTAACCAGTCAACTTGGTCAGAGTCCTGAGCTTTACAATCGTTGGATGACACCACTCGGGTCACTTCTCGGGACCTTTGTTTCTCCGTCTTCACAATAATGCTAGGGACTAACATTCACCACTTCCTGGGATGTTCCAGGGGTGACACAGGGTGACACAGGTGACCCTGTCACCTCTGCACAAAGATTTGTGGCAAGTGTGTCTCTGATGCTAACAGTGTGTATTGCCATTTCAGGGTTATTACTAAGGTAACTCGAGGCCGGGAGTGAGGGATCTGTGTGAGAGGTTACAGCAGCCAGCCTAGGGTGGGTGACAGCTCACCTGATGGACAGCAAGGGCGGCTGAGTGATCTCAAAGACAAACTTCTCCACTGGACGGTGCTCCTTATCCAAAATCACCACCATTACCTTCTCCACATCGTTCTGTAAGCACAGGAACCCGTTCCAGAGCTATGCACAGGGCCCGGGGAGAGGTGGGGCAGGGCACTGGCTAAGGCTACCTGGGAGCCCAGCAAGAGAGAAGTGCAAGCTGGATCTCAAGACATGAATGGTATAGGCCAGTAGGAGATGCCTGGCTCCCAGTGAGGTTCCTCTATAAGTCTCAGACCAGGGCAAGACAGAAGAAAAAAAAAAAAAAAAAAATCCCAAGGAGGCCCAGTCCAGAGAGAATGGGAACCAGGGATGCAGGGATGGGACAGGCTATGGTAAAGGATATGAACACTCCCCATAGAGGCAGCCCAGAAGCAAGGAGGAAGAGGTTGGGTGTGGAGTGTCTGTTAGGGGCCCCTCTCACCTTCTCCAGGAGTGGTTTGACGCAGTGAAGCGTGTCCTGAATGTACTGGTTCAGCTCCGGGTGACAGGACATCTGCACACAATCCCATGGCACGAATGAGCGAAACACCAACAACCCCCACACAAATGTACACCTACTCGGTTTTGGATAAACAACAGCCATTCCCCAGGTCTCCCTGCCTGAGAGACCCAACTCATCATCATGGTGCTAAGAACTGTGGATTAGCCAGGCCGTGGTGGCGCACACCTTTAATCCAGCATTCGGGAGGCAGAGGCAGGCCCATCTCTGTGAGTTTGAGACCAGCCTGGTTTACAGAGGGAGTTCCAGGGCAGGCTCCAAAGCTACACAGAGAAACCCTGTCTGGGAAGAAACACACACACACACACACACACACACACACTCAACAAAAAGAAACGTGGATGAATTTATCCCTGGAGAGATACTCAGCACTAGCATTTGACAGTAATATTAAGAAGCTGGGTAGAGCCAGGCTGCAATGCTACACACCTTTAATCCCAGCCTTTGGGAAGCAGAGACAGGTGAGTTCAAGGACAGCCAAGGCTACCCAGAGAAACCCTGTCTTAAAAAACAAAACAAAAGCTGTAAAGGGCCAGGCATGGTGGTATACACCTTTAATACCAGCTCTGGGGAGGCAGAGGAGGCAGATCTCTGAGTCTAGGCCAGCTGGAGCAAGGGCTAACAGAGAAACCATATTGGGGGGGGGGGGCTGTATGACCACAGACAAATGACATCTCTGAACTTAATTATGTCATCTGGGGAGATCTAATAAAGGTGAAGATTAAATAAGAAAGTGCTAGAGAGCAGAGGTGCTTGGTAGCTGTTTTCTTCTTCCACCATCTCCTAGTCTTTAGAGGTCATGATTCTCAAGTTGACTGACTGACTACAATGGGAAACATACTTGGAGGGACTTGGGAGGGAGACAGCATGTCAACTGTTTCACCTTTTAAAGTTAAACCCAGGAACCAAGCAGGGTGGCACACATCTTTAATCCCAGCATTTGGGAGGCAGGCAGATCTCTGAGTTCAAGGCCAGCCTGCTCTACATAGAGAATTCCAGGACAGCCAGGGCCACAAGAGAAAACCGGTCTTGGAAAACAAAGCAAAACAAAAAAGAGAAACTTGGGTAATATTCTCTGGTAATCCTAGGACTCAAGGAGGTGGATGCAGGAGGATCAAGAGTTCAAGGCCAGCCCCAGGTTCCTAACAACTCTGAGCACAGGCTAGGGAGGTCTGGATTTAAAGGGTGGGGGTGGGGGGGCTTGGAGAGATAGCTCAGCAGTTAAGAGTACTTGCCACTCATCCAGAGTCAGATCCCCAGTATACACCTTAGGCATCTCATAAACGCCAAGGGCTCTCATGCCCTCTTCTAGTCTCAGTAGGCACCCTTACATACAAACACACAGACACACACACATACACACAAAATTAATATAAATCTTAAAAAATAAAAAGCTAGGCAGGGCGTTGGTGGCACACGCCTTTAATCCCAGCACTAGGGAGGCAGAGGCAGGCAGATCTCAGTGAGTTTGAGACCAGCCTGGTCTACAAGAGCTAGTTCCAGGACAGCCTCCAAAGCCACAGAGAAACCCTGTCTCGAAACCGCCGACCCCCTAAAAAAATAAAAAAATAAAACACTAGGTATGGTGGCTCACGCCTTTGTTCACAGCACTGGGGAGGCAGAGGCAGGAGGATTTCCGTGAACTCAAGGCCAGCCTGGTCCACATAGTGGGAAATCCACACCATCCATGCCTACACATGAGGCCCCATCTCAAATAATAATAACTGTTTCAATTTAAGTTTAAGGAGAATGAGGAGAGAACGAAAATGCTGGGCACTGTGGGATTACTCTGCCCAAGCCCGAGTTCCCAGCTTGGAACCCCTTTAAAACGCAAGCTTGGAATGGCTTTTATCCAGGGTCCCTAACCGGAGGATTCCTTCTGAGGTCAGGGCGGGGAAAGCCGGGCGGTGAGAGGCAGGAGGCTGTCCGCTATCAGCCTCGGTTAGGGAGTGAGGGAGCTTGTAGGTAGAATAAAGGTTTTAAATCCAGCCGGCCCTCGAGGCTCACCTGAACCGGCACGTTGTACTTCTTGCGCTTCTGGAAGATGCCCACGGGGTAGACCTCGCGCACATAGAGGATCAGGTGCACGGCCACCTCCAGGAACTCGGAGAGCACGTCGGCCACCACTGCGGAGGAGCCGCGGTTGATGGGGACTCCAGCCAGGACCACCCCCACCCCGCCGCGCTGCAGGCCCCGATCCCTACCTTGGCCAAAGTTGAGGTCCTGGCGCGTGAGCGTGGTCATCCTTGGCCGCCTGGGGGAGGGCGCGGAGGGTGTCAGCAGGGACCCACGGCACCCCGCCCCGCACGCGGGAAACGCAGCCCGGGCCGGGAAGCCCCACCCCCTGAGCGGCCGGATCCCTCCCGGCGGAAATCCCGCCCTCTCCGCGCTCCTCTACGACTGCGGGCTCCGGATTCGGCCTCAGGTTCGAAACTTTGCTCTGGTGACAGCAGCCACCGGCCGGGGACCCTTCGCAGGTCCCCCAGGATCCCCTGGCCTCAGGAACCACCGCGATGCTGCCGCGGAACCAGCGCCGCCACCGACCACGCCCACCCCGGGAGCTGTCCAATCGGGGCCTCACCCTGCTGGGGGGGCGGAGCAGCCTCGGGGGCGGGGCTTAGGGGCGGAGACACGCCTGAGCGACAGGGATCTCAGCAGGCCAAGCGGTGCCGCCTTTGGGCTTCAGGTGGGAGCGATAAAGACATTTCGGTGGCCTCTTCGCAGGATCGCCGCGTTTCCCACTCCCCGGCATTTCTCTTCAGCAGTTTCAAGTGAGAGCCAGCTGCAAAGCACAGCTGGGGACCCAGGGAGAGCAGCGGCATCTGCTGCTAGTCGAGAGTCGGCGTCCCGGGAGTCTCAGCTTGCCCAACCGAAAGCGAATCCGCAGGCTTGGGGGCGGGGACAGGGGAGAGGTCTGGGATGCTCCCGAGACGCTCCACCCCCACCCGGAACCCAAGTGCTATGGGGCTTGACCTCCCTGAAGAATTCAGGGAACCACGATTTCGTCACCGGAGCAGACCTTTGGAAGCAGCAGCCGAGTGCTAGGTGCCTGGGCACGGTGTCTGTAGGTTGACTCACTAAATCCTCAGAATGCGTGTGGATTCCTGGCTGTCTTCTTTCTGCCTAACGAGGACTTGCCTGTGTCACGCAGCTAGCTGAGGGGGCGGGCAGTGGTGCTGCTCCAGGGTCCTACCTGCAGAGGCACGGACTCAATTCCAGAAGAGCCGAAAGGTCCTCGGATCGTTTTGCGAGAATTACATCCATAATACGGAACCATTTTATGTAACAAACCCTGATTTCTATTTATTTATGTGCGTGGGTGTTTTGTCTGCTGTATGTCTGGACACTACGTGAATCCTTAGTGCAGGTGCATGCCAAAAAGAGGGCGATAGATCTCCTGGAACAGGACTTGTAGACGGCTGTGAACAGCTATATAGGTGCTGCATATTGAACCCCGCCCCCAAAACCCAATCCCTCTCCTCTGGAAGAGCAGCCAGTGCTCTCAACCGCTAAACCATCATCTCTCTACCTCTCCAAACTCTGATTTCTATTAATTCCTTCATTAGCCCTAGGAGCTACGTATTGCCTTTAAAGCCCCAACCTGTAAAACAGGCCCAGGAACGTTCCCTCATTCACTGAAGCCACAGGGCTAGCCTATGTTCCAACACTAGTGAGAATTCAATTTAACTCACAACCTTCTATTTAACAGATAGGAAACCCGAGGTTAGAGAAGTGGTATAACACGAAAAATAAAAGACCCAGAAACAGATATTGGGATTCAAGCTGAAGATCAGGGAAGCAAAGCAGCCAAGCTACCAGAGAGCTTTAACTTCTAACAGGGATGGGGCGTTCCTATTCTCAATGTGGCTGGAGAATGAATGCCTGATACTGACTACTGAAGTCCCTGCTCCTATTTTTTATACTCCTCTAGTGCTGGGATTAAAAGCATGTGATCCCAGGTACTGGATCAATCTTGTGTAGATCTGGGTGGCCTTGAACTCGAAGAGATCAGTCTACCTCTTAACCCTGAGCCCTAGGATTAAAGGTGTGTACCACCACCTCCTATTTAATCACACCTGAGCTGGGATTAAAGGTGTGTGAGCGCGCGCACGCACGTGCGTGCACGCTCTTGGCTTCTATGGCTTGTGGCTGACTTTGCTTTCTGAATCCCCAGGCAAGCTTTAATAAAGCATAAATAACATATCACCACGGGGGGGGGGTGGCTGGAGAGATGGCTCGGGTTCCAGAGGTCCTGAGTTCAATTCCCAGCAGCCACATGGTGGCTCACAACCATCTATAATGATGCCCTCTTCTGGCCTGCAGGCATACGTGGAGGCAGAATGTTGTATACATAATAAATAAATAAATAAAATCTTTAAATAATAATTATAATATATCACCACAAAGTGGCCTGGAGTTAGGGGTGACAAGGCAGGCCCAGAAGCCAAGAGAACTTAGACCAGTGGTTCTTAATGTGTGGGTTGTGACCCTTATGTGGGTAAAATGACCCTTTGACAGGGGTCCCATATTGGGTATCCTGCGTATCAGATATCTATATAAAGATTCCTAACAGGAGCAAAATTACAGTTATGAAGTAGCAACAAAAGTAATTTTATGGTTGTGGTCAGCACAGCACGAGGAGCTGTGTTAAAGGGTGGCAGCATTAGGAAGGATGAGGACTTGGACTCTGCCCTCCCGGGGTATAGATTGGCTCAGTCTGTTTCCACAGAGAATGTTGCTTTAAAGTTCAACCCTGCATCCTGCTTTCTCAGAAGCTTTCTAACCCACATTTACATTCTTCTCATGGGAAGGGATAAATCGCAGGCCAGGGGTGGGATTAACCCGATATGTGAGCAAAGCAGTTCTCGAAATGCAGACCTAGAAAGTCTGCATCTCAGCCCCCAGGGACCCTATTAAACCCTGGCTGCCCGGCTGCCCTGACTTGCCTGACCAGGGCAGGCTTACGGCAGTGCTCTGCTCTTTAACAAGCTCCCGGGGGAACATGTATACCCAAGAAAATGTGGGAACTGCCAGCAGAGTTTGCCTGCATCTGTAACATGTCACTGCTTAACCCAGAAGGATGGCTGGTTTGACTTTAGGAATTGATACACCTGTCCATGACCACAGCAACCCTGCCCACATCTCTCCATGTCTGACAGATCTCTTTCCACACAGAGCTGGCCGGGCAGCTCTCTGCCTTGTAGACCTGAGTGCATCGAGATGTGGTCATGGTGGGTTGGGGAATGCCAGAGTCCTCCTTTATCCACCCCACCCCACCCCCAGCTTCTGAACAGCATTTTCATTAGGGATGTCAGTGGGGGGGGGGACTCTGAGGTAGAATGGGACCAGCTGGGGACCTCTGCCTGAAACTCAGCAGCGCCTGGGTTTTTCTTTCATCTTAGGCATATAGACATAATGGATAGCTGGAGGACGGAGATTGCATTATGGGGTTAGTTATTGTTTTTGAATCCTTTTTGAATCCATTTGGTGGGAGCCTGTTTGTCAATGTTAGGTGCATGTTTTTCACCATAAGGGCAGTATGTAATGGTGGGGGGCGGTGCTTGGAAGGAAAGTGGAATGTCAGAGAGAATAGAGTGTGTGTGTGTGTTTGCCAACTAGAGCAGGTCCCTGGGGGCCCTCAGGGGGGATGGAGAGAAAATCACTCCCAAGAGATACAGAAATGGAAACAGAGAAGAAAGATGCCCTGCAAAGACCAAGCCTTCACTGCTGTGCCAAAGGGTTCTCGGGCTGTGCTGAACGAACACACAAAGAGTGGATTGGCTAAAACACTTGTCATCAAAGTGTGCAGACTCACAACGTGCCTCTGTTTAGCCAGCTTCCTGTCCACAGAGGGACTCACAAAAGTACCCTCTGGGCAGGCGAGGGGGCTCAGCAGGTAGAGAGAGGGGCTTGCCACCAATTCTGACAACCTGAGTTCAATCCCCAGGACACACATGGTGGACGGAGAAAACTGACTCCTGCAAGTACAGGCATGCTACTGAGCTCTCTCTCCTCTTTCTAAATAAATAAATAAATGTAAAAAATGAATGAAACTAATTAGTAAAGTATCCACACCGTTCCCATCTGGCTCATATTCCCAGAACAATCAACACCTGGGGCAGGGAAGAGAGAAACCACACAAAGCAGTCACAGGACACCCTGATGTTCCAGTCAGCTTGGCCTTCTCAGAGAAGGGGCCTGGCCTGTCTGGCTCATTTTGGGGGGGGGATTGTTTATGGGTTTTTGTTTGTTTGTTTGTTTAACACCTTACTCAGTGCCTGGCCAGCTCAGGTTCTCCAAGAACAAGTGTCAAGTGAATGACTAAAAGGAAGGTAGGAAGAGGACATGATTGCAAGAGCTCCTGCCCAGTGGCCTGATCTGTGCCCCAGCTTCCTCAGAAAGAAAAAGCTAAGACCTCTGATGCCAGCAGAGCCAGAGTGTGGGCTGATTCTCCAGGAGCCCACGACACCTACTGCCTGCTCCTGCATCCACTTGGTTCTCTACACCACCCTGATGCTCATCCAGCCAGGAGACCCCTTTCTTCTTTCAGCCTCAGCTTGCTCATCTGTGAAATGGGAAACTATATATAGATACAGTCCCAAAGAGTTATCTGGACATGGTAGTGTACACTTTGAGTCCTAGCACTAGGCAGGAAGATTGCCACAAGGTTCAAGCCAGCCAGAGCAACAGAGTCTTTCCCCCAAATAAATACTTAATATAAAATTCTGTTTATTTTGGATTTTTTTATTTTATGTGTACAAATGTTTTGCCTGCCTGTGTGCATGTGTACCACACATGTGCCCGGTGCCCGCAGAGGTAGAAGAGCAACCTCTTCTGAGTCCCTGGAACTGGCATCATGGATGGTTCTGAGACATCACATAGGTGCTTGGAGTCAAATTCAGGACTTCCGCAAGAGCAACGAGTGCTCTAAGCCACCAAGCCACCTCTTCAGCCCAAAATAAAACAAAACTCTATACAACTGAGTCAATATGTATAAATGTACAAAGTGTATAAATGGTCAACTGGTAGCCATATGATGGTGATATGAAGATCTACACAGGACAGATGAGCCTGACAGACGAGTTCAACATCCAGAAACCACATGATGAAAGGAGGGAACCTGCTCCCACCCAGTCAGTAGTCATTCTCTGATCTACATACACTCTCTCTCGCACACACACACACACACACACACACACACACACACAAATACATAAATACATAAAAAGGAAGATTAAGAGATAAAAGAGATCTACACAGACCATCAGCATGGTGGCACAAACCTTAAGTCATAGCACTGGTAAGGCAGAGGCAAGAATATCTCTGAATCTGAGATCAGCCTGGTGTTTTACTTGGAAAGTTCCAGACCAGCCAAAGCAACGCAGGGAAACTCTGTCTCAAAACAAAAACAAAAAAACACTACACAGATTACTTAAGCCCTCAGAAGGACCACACTGGATAAACCATCTTACTTTTCAAAATGACTTAAGACCGGAAGGGATGTAGCTAAGTTGGGAGAATGCGTGCCTAACATGCATGAAACCCTCAGTTGGTCCCCAGCATCTCATAACCTGGATGTGGTGGCAGAACACCCCTGTAATGTCACCACGTGGGTAGAGGCAGGGGGGTCAGAAGCTCAAGGTTATCTGCAGCTACATAGCCAGACTAAGACACACAAGCTGGGTCTCAAACAAAATCTTAACTATCCTTAGCATCCTCCCTTCCCCATTTCCATTTCTCGAGGCAACAGACAGGCCCTCTGGGTGCTCTGAGGGAGATGGACAAATATCCTCATGGCATAAAATGCTTAAAGATGACCAGTAGACAATCCTTCCTCACTCGGCTTTCTGGAGCAGGGCCTGGCAGACACACCTGCCCCAGATCCTAGGAACCACTGCTGACCTCCAACCCATACCAAAGATTCCACCTCAGGGCTTTCAATCCTTCAGTGAGAACAGAGCCCACAACACCAGTCCCTCTGTGAATGTGCTGGCCTGGCTGGTCACAGGGGCCAACACACACCACCAACTCTGATGGGCTATGAGGCTAGCTTTAGAAGTACCTGGATCAAGGAGGCTATTTCTAGAGAGGATTCATCAATGCAGGGAAGATCTGTCCTGAATGTGGGTGGCATTATTCCATGGGCCAGGGACACGGCAAGAACTTCTTAGCTTCCATCATGTGAACTGCTCATCTCTGCCCTTCCCTCCCACCACAATGCCCAAAACCCTCTGAAAACGTAAGCCAAAATGAATGCTTCCTCCCATAAATTATTTCTTTCAGTGACTAAAAATGTTTAGTGACTTCCACTCATAGAAATGCAGACACTGGCTGGTCGTGGTGGTGCATGCCTTTAATCCCAGCACTCCAGAGGCAGAGGCAGGCAGATCTCTGTGAGTTCGAGGCCAACCTGGTCTCCAGAGCAAGTGCCAGGATAGGCTCCAAAGCTATACAGAGAAACCCTGTCTCGAAAAACCAAAAAAAAAAAAAATGCAGACACTATGCCCTGCTGTGTGTCCTATGTACCCTCTGAGGCCACAATATTGGGCAAACTCAGCTGCCACTTCTTAATAAATAAATTTTTTTCTTTTCTTTTTTTTGGTTTTTTGAGACAGGGTTTCTCTGTGTAGCCATGGCTGTCTTAGAACTCTGTTGATCAGGTTGGCCTTGAACTCACAGAGGTCCATCTGCCTCTACCTCCTGAGTGCTGGGATTAAGGGTATGTGCCACCACCACCCAACTAATGAATAACTTCTTCATTAAAAAATAATTCGAAAAACCAATAATAATAATAATAATTCATAAATCATAAAGCTTGCATTTTTCTATATGTACTTCAGTGGATTTTAGGACAGTTACAAAGTCAGGCATCAGCCACTACCTAATTCCAGGACATTCTCATCATTCAAAACAATAAGCAAAAAGTCAGGTTAGCAAGCCGGGACATATAAGGTAGAAAGATTCAGAAAGTTGTTCTCTGACCTCTGTACATGCATGGTGTCAGACATCTGCATGCATTTGGGTACACACACACAAATAATAATTATAGGGGCTAGAGAGATGGATTGGCGGTTAAGAATACTGATTGCTCTTCCAGAGTACCTGGGTTCAATTCCCAGCACCTACATGACAGCTCACAAGTGTCTATAACTTCACACAGATACATATTCAGGCAAAACATCAATGTGCATAAAATAAAATAATTAAGATAAATAATAAGAATTATAAATGTTAATTTAAAAAAGGAGGGGCTGGAGAGATGCTCAGCAGTTAAGAGCACTTGTTCTTGCAAACGACCCCTGAGTGGTTCCAAGTACCCATATGCACGGTGGCTTACAACCATCTGTGACTATAGTTCCAGGGAATTCAAGACCCTGTTTTGGCCTCCATGAGTACTACGTTTACACGGTGCACAAACATACATGCAGGCAAAAACTAAAACTCTTAAAAAGAAATTTACATTGGGTAGTGGTGGCGCACGTCTTTAATGTCAGCATTCAGGAAGCAGAGACAGGCGGATCTCTGAGTTCAAGGCCAGTCTGGTCTACAGAGCAAGTTCCAGGTCAGCCAGGGCTACACAGAGAAACCCTGTCTTGAAAAACAAAACAAAAAACAAACAAAAATGCAGTTGAATTCTGTGGCATCTTATATCATTTTGACTCAGCTTAATGTTTGCAAGGTTTGTTTAGGTTGTGAGATATATATAATTTATAATTTCTTTTTTGTTATTATTGCTGTTTTGGGGTGTGTGTGTGTGTGTGTGTGTATGGTGTGTGTGTGTGTATGGTGTGTGTGTGTGTGTGTGTGTGAGTGAGTGTGTGTGTGTGTGTGTGTGTGGTGTGTGTGTGTGTGCGCGCGCGCGCGCGCGCGCGTGCGCGCGCTAGGAATTGAACCCTGGCCCTTCTGTTTGCTAGGCAAGTGCTCTACCACTGAACTACATCCCCAGCCCAACTTCAACTTTAGTCCCTTTAATTAATTAATTTTGTTTGTTTATTGGGAAGTATTCACCAGTCCACCTGTGTAAAGGTCAAAGGACAATTTGGGGGTCACCTCTCTCCACCATGTGGGTCTTGGGGCTCAAATTCAGGTTGTCAGGCTAGGAGACTCTTTGCTGCCCCCTCATCCCTTTTTAGGGCCAACTAACATCCCCTGATGATCACAGTGTGTTTGTCCTCATCTGTTCATGGATATTTGGGTCTGCTTTGGCCAATCAACTGCCCCATTTTATAGATGGGGAAACTGAGGCCCCAAGTCACCATAATCAGGAATGGGGAGGGAGCCTCGTCCTCTCCTAACTGTGTCACTCTGAAAGAACCTGGGGAAGAGACTCAGAGTTGGACAACAGGCAGAGCAACATTTCAGACAACCTCCAAGGGGCTTCTGTGTGCTGTCCACTGATCTTGAAGAGAATCCCACCTTCTGCTCACTGCTCCCTCCCTAAGTCCAGCTGTTTCTCTGCTATGGTTCCTAACTGCTGTCCCTCATTTTTGTCTGTTTGCTTGTTTTGAGACAAGATCCCTCTACACCCACTGTCCTGCAACTCACTGTATAGAATAGGCTGTCCTTGAACTCACAGCGATCTGTCTTCTGAGGGCTGGGACCAAAGTCTGCGCTGTGAGCCCGGCGCTTTTGTTTTGTTTGATGGTTTCTGTGTGTACGTTCGCCTGCGTGACTGGCTGCACCTCTCGTGTCTGAAGAGGGAAGCCGGGAGAGGGCATCGGACCCTCTGGGACTGGCTTAAGGGTGGTTGGTTATGGGCTGGCTGCCGCGTGGGTGCTAGGAACCACCCTGCGTCTGCTTTTACTCTAGAGCTTTGCATGCTCGAGCTCCGGAGTCTAAAGAAGCTGTCTTCAGACGGTACTCTCAGAAGCGGGGATTCGAACCTCCCGCTAGTCAGCGCCCAGTCTTCTCTCCGAGCCATTCTGTGCCCGCCATGGTCATGTGACATCTCACAATGGCCATGGCTAATTTCCCTGGAGCCTCTCGGGTGGGCTGGGAGGTTCAGAGCGTTTTTCTTACACAGACAGACCACAGTTATTAAGCCCTAAAGCCCGAGTTCCCTAAAATGACGCGCTCCAAGAAGTTAGATGATGGGGTTTGCACGGGAGGAGAACCCGGGCGTCTCGCCCGACGCAGAGGCGCGCTCCGAAACATCGAAGCCACAGTTGGTGGCACTGGAAACGGAGCCTCTCCCGCTTCCCACGTGCCGGGTCCGCCCCACCGCTCTTTGATCTCTGCAGTGTCGCGGCCCTGTTGACCCCGCTGTGAGTTATGGGGGCCGGGGGACCCGTAGCCCGGATTCCCGGACTCCCGGGGTCGGCAGGGCTCGCTCGGCGCCCCGCGCCGTGATGGATGAGCCGCCCTGAGGGCTGGCTTTGTCCGGGTTGGGCCGGACTCAGTGGGACACGAGAGTAAAGAGACGCAGACTCGGCGCGCGCGTGTGTCGGGGGCGGGGGGGGGGGGGAAGGTGTCTCTCCTTCCCTCCGGGGACAGGGGGCATCGGCGTGCCACCGGTACCCAGGCGAGGTCCGATCACTCTGAGGTCCTTGTCGTGCTCGCCCTCTTGGTAAAGGGACTTCGGAGAACCTCCCCCACCCCGCGCACTTTCCCAGGCTACAAAGGCCGCGCCGCCGTCTGTCTGTCCCGCCTTCCCTGCCGCGGGCATTTCTTCCGTCCCATTTGACAGCCTGGGCGGAATAATCCTTTTGGGGACCCTGCCGGCTCGGGCCCCCGTCAGACGTGGCCGCAGCTGAGCGCGCAGCCTGGACCTATTGTTAGGGGGAAGGGGGTCCGCTGGGGACGCCCCGCCACTGCCCTTTGTCGCCTGCTCCCCCGCGGGGCCGCTCCAGATGCGCCACCGCTGCCCGGCGCCCCACCCGTCCCACGCGCCCCGGGGCCGCGCCGAGGTGGCTCTTACGCACCGGGAGGAGAGGGCCCGCCTCGCCCGGTGCTCGCACGGCCGCGGGGCTGCGCCCGCCTTTGTCTGCCTCCTTTGTCTGCCCCGCGCCCTGGCGGCGGCGCCAAGGCCTCGGGGGAGCCAGCGGCGAGCGGCGAGCGGCGAGCGCAGCTGGCTAGGGCGCGGCGCCCGCAGCGCACCGGGCTTTGCCCGGCCAGGGGCTGGCCCTCGGCGGGGTCGCCGAGCCCCGCGGCCCCTCCTACGTCCCCTCCCCGAGCGCCGTCCCCGCCCCTCGCTCCCTCCCTCCCTCCCTCCCTCTCAGCCCCGCGCAGCCTCCCGCCGCCCGTGCACCTCGCGGCGCTGTCCCGCTCCGCCCTCGGCTGCGCTCGGCTCTCGCAGGCGCTCGGCCCCGCGCCCTCGGTCCCCTCCCCGCGCGCTGGACAGGTAAGGCCCGGCTCGGCCCGCCCCCGGCCCCGCCCTCCGCTCACCTGGTGCAGCGCCCTAACCGAGGTCCGCTGCCTGCACCCAGGGAGGATGCTGCCTTCCTCCTTGCTCTCCGACCCGCGTGTCGGTCTGTCCGTCTGTCTCCCGTCTCCACTTTGTGCCTCGTGTCCCCTCGGCTCTCTCGGCTCGGTCCCCGGCCGCCTGGTCCTCCTCCTAGCACCGGACCGGACACTCACTTTTCCGTGCTCTGTGGCACTCTGCCTCCAGTGCGACCTTGCCTCCCTCTCGGGGTCCCGCGTCTAGCGCGCGCGGTCCTCCACACTAACCTTCTCCCTTTGGGACCTGGTGTCTTTTTGTCTCTGTTTCTGGGTGGTCTCTCAGTTGGGGATTCATCCATCACCGCTAGAAGAAGTCTTCAGAGACACCCTGAGCACGGGCAGAGCTGTCCAGGGTGCCTCTGTCCGGTTCGATGAAGCCCTGGGGGCTGGGTGTGTTCGGGGAAAGCTAAGCTCACCCCAAAGCTAGTATAGCTCGGCCTCACATTTTCCCACCCTGGGCTGGAGTGGGTAGAGTGTTGCTCTACCACCTCGAGGGCTCCCTACTCTGGGCTAGCATGGTTCTTTCCTCTCCTTCCCCACCGCGGGGCTTTTCAGACCCGAGGGCTCAGCTGCCTTCTGAAGCCAGAGCTATTTAAGGTGTGAGTGTGCCTGGGTTTCCCTGACAAGTTTTGTTTAGCCACCTCAGCTGGATACTCCATTGACCTTCACTCTTTCAGGTGGTGATCCCTGCTGCTGTTGGTTGTCCCTCTAGGGTGCCTGTCCCTCAGTCTGGTAGAGACAGGGTATTTCTCAACTGGTTGGCTGCTGCTGCTCTGGGACTGGGCAGACTGGGGTTCTGGAAGTAAGCAAGTCTTGGACAAAGGAGTGAATGTCTGAGCCTCAGTGTCTCTGTCACAAAACAGGGACAATAGGATTTACCTGTAGGGATATGTGTCTGTATTTTAGGTACCTACATGGTGCTGGTGGGGATGAGAGAGGGACTGTATAGTCCCTGGCTGGGGTAGAGATGGGGGGATCCACAGAGCCTGCCACGAAGTCCAGGCTTAGAGACCTTGCCACCATCTGAAACCCTATTCCCTGTGCTCTCCTCGTCACTCCTGTCAGACTCCCACACGTCCCCTGACTGCCCGTATAGGCAGCCACACCTACATCGACCTCACCCTCTGCATAAACAAGGTGTGACCATAGGGGTGCTGCCAATACCCGCGGTGCATTGGACATGTCTGTGGCACTCAGCCGAGCTCTGGACCCCTGTCTTGCCCTCAAGCCTTGTTCCATGGCGCCAGCTACAAGCTGAGGCTTTTCTCTTCTTTTGGTAGATTGACTAGCCAAGTCCTTAAACTGCTTTTTAATCCCTCAGCTCCACACCCCGCCCCCTCATCATCTATGTGGACTGTGGTCAGAACAGGTGTTGGACTGGCCCTGGAGCCCAACAGCGATAGGCAGCCCTCAGCAGTGAGGGCAGCTTCTGGAGATTCAGCCTTCTCTCAGCAGGCAGGGTGGCGGCTCCCTGGCTGTTTTTGTTTAAGCCGCAGCCTGTTTTCTTGCACTGAGGCGAGAATGGAGATGGGGGCATCCCCTGCCCTACCCTGTGCAGGCTCCGGCTCCTGCCTGGCACATGCGCCCAGCTTTAACCATCTGGCCTCCCACCATCGCTGTTTCTGCATCCTCTGGAATCCTACAGGAAGCCAGCTCAGCAGTTCCTGTAACCCTCCGCCCCCCCACCCCCCCCCCGGGATGCTTGCTCAGACCCTTCTTGCCTCACTAAATGAAGATGACGCCAATTCCTCTGCCTTCCTGGCTCCAAGTGTGGCCACTAAATTAACTACAGAAACCTCTGTTGGCCCACACTCCCCCCCACCTCGCCTTTCCCCACAACCCCATTTCAGCAGCAATGGAAGACATTAAGTGTCTCTGACCCTTGACTTCCTCTGACTCTTTGCCAGGGTGATTCCTCCGTCTACACAGCCTCTCAGGCCTGTGTTCAGGCCTATCTTTGCAGGCTGAGATCACATGTCTTCTTCTAGATGAAGTCTCCTGCTCTGCTTGGCCTCTGTGTCTCTCATGACCCCCGGACTGGTAGAAGAGTGTCTCCTTTCCCTACATGGGAGCTGGGTCTCCTTTCAGTGTGGTCCCAGAACCTGACACCCACAAGGTGTGCTGCACACACCTGGCTTCCTTGGTCAAGAGGGCAGGAATAAATGGAAAAGTGCAGGCCGTCGCTTCTCCCTGCATTCTGCTAGGTTCTTTTGGCCAGACTAGGGGCAGAGCCGGCTCCAGGGCAAGGACTTTGGCTGGAGATAGAGCAAGCTACGGGAAACTCCCTGTGTTTCTGGGGCTGTACAGGGCTCTGGAAGATAAACCTGACCTTTTTGCCTGGTCACTGTATGCAGGCTACCTTACATCCCAACTGGCCACTTCGCTGCTCTGCCAGCTGGTGTAACAGGAGTGGGTGGGTCTATGCACCCAGGCCCCCTTGACCTCTGGGAGGAGAAGAGGCTCCCTCCAGTACTGGCCCTGGGCATGGTCCCTGGCAACAGGTCATTCTGTTCAGGCCCATTCGTCTAGGATCTGCCTCTGTCTTGTCTGACCTCCTCCTTTGCTGGTACCATTCCAGTCCTTCCTCTACAGCTTTGACCAAGGTACAGCTGGCCTTCCCTGCTAGGTCCCTGGATGGTAGCCAAATGCTTGCTGCTAGAGGACAAGTTTTCTGGGTCCAGCTTTGGCAAGCCTTGCCACATCACGGCCTGGCACTTACCATCTGGTACACTTCCTTGTTAGAGTGAGGGGTAGTAGGATGGTTGCGCTGCTGGAGTCCGGAGCAGGTGGAGTGGATAAGGAGGACCTTTCAGGTGTCTCGATGCTGGGTGCTGAGTCAGGATCCCGGCACACTCCCTGGTCCCTGATAATTGCATCAGCTATACTGGAAATGGTTAAGAATAGAAGCTTCGTGGAGCTAGCAAGATGGCTCAGCAGTTCAGAGTATGCTTTGCTTTTGTTGAGGACCCACGTTTGATTATCTAGGTGCAACTTACAACTGTCAACTCCAGTCCCTGAGGATTGGATGCCCTCTTCTGACTTCAATGTGCACCTAGCATACATGTGGCGCACAAACATACATGCAAGCAAAACACTAGTACACACGAGCACACACACGAACACACACAGGAAGCTTTTAAAGACAGAATGGTAGCTTGAAGAGTGGCTAGAGTAAAATGGGTCAGGTGACTATAGGTTCAAATCCTGACTCTACCGATGCCTCTAACACGTAGATTGGGCTAGTCCCTCAAATCTTTGTCTTGACATTACTGTTAATGGCTATTTTATTCAGGTGAATGATTAACTGATTAATTGAGACAGGGTCTAACTTTGCAGCCCTCCCTGGCCTAGAACTCACTGTAGACCAGGCTGGTCTTGAACTAGCATATCCACCCACCTCTGCCTCCCAAGGGCTGGGCTGGACCCAGAAAGCTTGTCCTCTAGCAGCAATGTGTGTGCCACCACATTCAGCAGATTTGTTTTGGCTTTGATTATGCATATTCGTGTGGGTTTATACACATGAATGCAGGTGCCTAAAGAGGCCAGAAGCAGCAGATCCCTCTAGAGCTGGAGTTACAGGGGGTTGTGAACTGCTCAACATGGATGCTCAGGTCCCTCTGCAAGAAGAGCAAGCATCCAGCCACTGAGCCCTCTCTCTAGCAAGTTTCTGCTCCACGTCAGCCTCTGCCAGAACCCAACACCCAGTGTGTTGCCACTTGGAGGTTAAATGATATATCTGAGCAAGTGGCAAATCATGTTCAATAGTCTAGGTACCAAGACCATGGATTTCTGGAATTTAGGGGTTGAGAGATTAGGAAAGGAAAAGTAGTTGAGTCCCTGTGATTGCGAAGGAGCTGAGACCCAGCCTGAGAAGTGAGTGAAGGAGCAAGAAACTGAACGAGGGCTCGGAGAAGGTATGTGTGTGTGGTGTGTGTGTGTGTGTGTGTGTGTGTGTGTGTGTATGAGGTGTGTGTATGTGTGGTGTGTGTGTGTGTATGAGGTGTGTGTATGTGTGGTGTGTGTGTGTGTGAGGTGTGTTTATGTGTGGTATGTGTGTGTGTGTGTGGTGTGTGTGTATGTGGTGTGTGTGTGGTGTGTGTGTGTGTGTATGAAGTGTGTGTATGTGTGGTATGTGTTTGTGTGGTGTGTGTGTGAGGTGTGTTTATGTGTGGTGTGTGTGTGAGGTGTGTGTGTGTGTGAGGTGTGTGTGTGGTGCGTGAGGTGTCTGTGTAGGGTGTGTGTGAAAGGTTACTCAAGGCTGGTTACTGGTGCAATAAACATGACAGGAACTGCCTAGACTCTAGATGCTAGAGGGAAGCAAAACCTCATTTACCAAGACAATGGCCCCTCCAGGCTGCCTGGGATGGTCCCAACTCTCCACTGACCATCCTATGAGGACAGATGATGTGGCTACGTGCTCCTGTCCCCCACTCAAGCATGAACGCTCTCAGGAGCCGCTCACCCCCAGTCTACCCTGATTTGTTCCCTCTCTTCCCTCACTATGCAGTCACAGCAGCAATGCTACCATGTTTCCATAACCCTCCTTTGGGCCTCACGGTTCCCAGCATGTTACAAGACAAAAGAAATTGAGGTTTAGAGTGGTTAAGAAATTTGCCCAAATTCCTTTCACTGTGCTTGGTGAAGTTTGCCCAGAGCTCATTGGGTTTGGTGTGTGTGTGTGTGTGGTGTTTAGCTTATTTTTGTCTTTGTTTGAGGCAAGATTCCTATCCTAGGCTGACCTCGAGCTTGCTATGCAGCTGCAAGCAGGGACTTGGTGATGCTACCCCAGAGACGCTCCAAAGGAGGTGGAGGTGGGAAGCCAGAGTCAGGCAATTCAACCCATGTTAACCCATCCTTAGGATCTTTGCTGTTGTACAAAAATTCCCCATCAGAAATGGTTTCCACAAGCCAGACATTGGTGGTGCACGCCTTTAATCCCAGCACTCGGGAGCAGAGGCAGTTCAAGGCCAGTCTGGTCTACAGAGCGAGTTCCAGGACAGCTTCCAAAATAATACAGAGAAACCCTTTCTTGAAATAACAAAAAAAACAACAAAAAGAAAAAGAAATGGTTCCCACAAGAAACCTTCTCTGGCTGGGCATGATAGCCCAGGTCTTCAATCCCAGCACTCAGGAGGCAGAGGAAGAGCTCTGTGAGTTAAAGGTCAGCCTGGTCCACATAGCAAGTTGCAGGCTAGTCAGAGCTAGATAGTAAAACCTTGTCTCAAAAACAAAAACAAGGGGTCTGGAGGATGGCTCAGAGGTTAAGAGCACCAGCTGCTATTCCAGAGGTCCTGAGTTCAATTCCCAGCAACCACATGGTGGCTCACAACCATCTGTTATTCGATCTAGTGCCCTCTTCTGGTGTGCAGATATACATGGAAGCAGAATATTGTATACATAATAGATAAATAAAATAAAAAAAAAAAACCAGCAACATCATCTGCCTGACACAGGTGGGTCTGGAAGCAGTATGGCTGTCAGAGACCCTCCAGAAGAAACCAAGGGCAGGCTGAAGAGCATGGTGGTAGAACATGAAACGCGCCAGGGCCAGGAGCCAGCTGGAGTAGCTCTGCACAGAGGCCCATCTTGTCTGTGACTGTCAATCTCGGGACAGAATTCAGCTTTTGGTCCCAGAATCATCAAAAAAGGAGTTGTGGGATAGCCCACTATAGGCAATGGGCTAGAATCCCTGACCCAGGTCCGGTAAACCAGAAAAATCATCACATGGGTCCAGGACTGCCGAACTTAAAAGTCCCAAAAGAGACAGACAGCATCTGGGCCGGGCTTTGATGGGCACTTTAGGGCTGGCGTGTAGCTGGATTGGTAGAGGGCTTGTCTATCATGCACAAAGCAATGGGTTTGATCCCCAGTACCATACAAACCGTGTGCACACTGTAGTTCCAGCACTCAAGAGATGGAGGCAGGAGGGTCAGAAGCTCAAAGTCATCCTCAGCTACATAAGGAGTTTGAGGCTAGCCTGGGCTACATGAGACTCAGCCTCTAAAAGAAAAACAGATGGGCAGTTCCAGAGCAAGCTCTCCTAAGGGACTCTTCTTGGTCTCTGAGGTGTCTAAGGGCCCTTCCCAGGCCACCTTAACCGCGTGCAACTGCCTCAAATTTCTTCTGAGTCCAGAAGGCGTGTGCTTTCATGGGGAGGGGGGCATCTGAGCATCTGAGATGTGTCCCAGGGGAACTACCAGCATCAGGACTTTCTGTGTCCTGATAACCTGGACTCTATTCTGAAGATTCCCTGGTGGGAGCAGCAGCCCTAACACGGCCCATGCTGGTCTCTGGGTGCTGTCCCAGTAGCTAGATCCATAAGTGTCTCACTTATGTCAAAGGTCAGCATCCACCACTAGGAACATGGGCCATGGGCACTCGAGAGCAAAGCAGGGCTTCTTGGAGACCTGGAGAGAGGGAACAGCAGACACAGTGTGCCTGTGGAGTTCAAAAGACTCTTTTATGGAACTGCCTCTCTTCCCTCCATTTTTTTAAAAGACAGATCTCACTATGTGGCTCTGCCTAGCCTGGAACTCACTGTATAAACCAGGCTGTCCTCCAACTCACTGAGAGATCCTTCTGTCTCGGATTCCTGAGTCCTGACATTAAAGCCCCAAAAGTGGTGGTTTGGGGTTTTTTGTTTGTTTTGCTTTGAGACCAAGTTTCTTTGTGTAGCTTTGGAGGCTGTCCTGGAACTTGCTCTGTAGACCAGGCTGGACTCAAACTCACAGAGATCCGCCTGCCTCTGCCTCCGGAGTGCTGGGATTAAAGGCGTGTGCCACCAACGCCTGACATCAAAAGTGGTGTTTTATGAGCAGTGTAACCAATACACACAAGTAACTCAGTTCCTCAAAAGACATTCACCCTGGCTTAGACACCATATCTTTAGGTCCCACACACAGGCTTCAGTCTCACGGAACAAAGCCTGTGCCGCTGTCGCTCTGCACAGCTTTAAGATCTCTACTTAAGGGGGCTGGAGAGATGGCTCAGCAGTTAAGAGCACTGGCTGCTCTTCCAGAGGACCCGGGTTCAATTCCCAGCACCCACATGGCAGCTCACAACTGTAACTCCAAGATCTGACACCCTCACACAGACATACATGCAGGCAAAATACTGATACAAATAAAATAAAAATAAATTTAAAAAAGAGAATTAAAAAAAAAGAGAGATCTCTACTTAAGGCGAATGGGTGAGGCACGCCCACTGCCTGTTATAACAGTTATAACTCAAACAGGGAGGAACCTGGATGCAGGAGCTGATGCAGAGGCCATGGAGGAGTGCTGTTTACTGGCTTGCTCAGCCTGCTTTCTTACAGCACCCAGGACCACCAGCCCAGGAGTGATGACCTCCCACCAATCAATAATTAAGAAAACACCCTACAGGCTTGGCTTGCCTTCAGCATCTTAGGGAGGCCTTGTCTCAGTTGGGGTTCCCTCCTCTCAGATGACACTAGCCTATGTCAAGTTGACATAAAACAAGCCAGCACACCAGGCCTTGCCAACAAGGCTGAGCCTCAGGCTGGCTTTGCTTTCCTGTTCTCCGAGCCAGAAAGTCCTGGAGCTTACGGCAAAGTTCTCTTAAAGTGCTCTGTGGGCACCCACAACATTCCTCAGAGACCCAGAAGAAACCCAGGTCCTGGTGAGCTTTCTTTGTGTTTAAACTGCATAAAGGGCTTGAAGACACCACTCAGCTGGTAGAGTGCTTGCCTAGCAACCCATGAAGCCCTGGGCTCTATCCCAGCACCACATAAAATCAGGGGTGGCGGTGTACCCCAGCAAGTCCAGAACATTCTGTGGGAGGTAGAGACAAGAGGATCAAAAGTTCAATGTTATCTTTGGCTACGTATCAAGAGGCCAACCTAGACTACATTAAACATTAAACCCTGTCTCAAAAAAACAAAAAAACAAATGCCAGTGAGTTGGCCCAGAAAAGGCCACCACCGCCAAGCCTGAGAACCTGAATTCAACCCCTAGGACCCACATAGTGATAAGTAACTCCTGAAAGCTGTCCCTGACCTCTACATGTACTTGCTCCTCCCTGTCAATCCAAAAATAAAACAAAAGCAAAAAAACCCCAAGCAATCAAACAACCAAGCAATCCTGTGTAAAGAAGCAGAAACCAGCCTGGCAGGGTGGTCATGGCAGCAGCACACGCCTTTAGTCCCAGCGCTCAGGAGACAGAGGCAAGCAGATCTGAGTTCTAGGCCAGCCTGGTCTACAGAGCCATTTCCAGGATAGCCAGGGCTACACAGAGAAACCCTGTCTTGAAAAACAACAGCAAACAAACAAACAAAAACATTTATTTTTAATCCCAGCACTCAAGAATTCAAGAAGAGGAGGCAAGGAAATAGTTAAGGCCACTCTGGTCTATGTTCCAGGACAGCCAGGGCTACACAGAGAGAGGAAACCTGCTTGAAAAACAGTTAACAACAACAACAAATCCAAAACAGTTGTTTGGGCGTGGTGGTGCACACTTTTAATTCTAGCATTGGGGAGACATAGGCAGGCAGATATCTCTGAGTTCAAGGCCAACCTGGCCTGCATATCGACTTTCAGAACAACACAGTGAGACACTTATTTTAATATTTCCCTCTCCAATAAGCAAACAGACCAACAAACACAAAACCCCCACCTAATTAGACGCACAGGCTTCTGAGCCTTCACAAGTATTTCCACCAAATACTGTGGCTCAGCTTTACCGAGGGCGAGGAGGAGACGGGGGTCACAGACCCAGCGGATGGGCCCAAGGTCTCTGAGTGGACTGCACAATCCTTAGGCCCCAGCAGAGCCGCACGTCCGCACACTGCACAGCCAGCATCCACCATGCAACCAGTGGGCCAGTCAGCAAGGCAGGAATGCAGGCCCTGCAGCTGTTGTAGGAGGCCAGGTGGTCGGACTCCACAGTTGTCTGCCAGGCGGGTATTGTAGGAGCCCCTCCCTCAGCAGTGCTGTGCCCCGCCCCACGCGCCCCATGCCGGGGCTGTTGGTGGGAAGAGAATTAAAGCCTGCTTCAGCGGGATGGAAGCCTCATTTGCATATGACACTGCCACCTGCTGCCTCGTGGATGGAGACAGCAAACTAGACCACTCTCTCCCCACCGTGCCAGGCAAGATGGGGCCCGAATTCAAGCCCCCTTCCCCCTCCCCCCCCTCCCCCTCCTTCCTCGGGTCCGTTCTCCCTCGCCGGCTTCTGACTCTGCGTCCTCAGCAGGGCTGCTGCCGCACCCGTGAAGACACTGAAGGTCACAGTAGGGCAGGCACCCATGGCATCGGGCAGATGGTCCCTGGCGCTGATCACTGGCTATGAGGATGAGCACTATGTCCACTGTGCACAGGGAACCCAGGCCTGGAACTGCGTCGCCTTGTCCAAGAGCTTCGATCTCTTCTTACACTTATTCTTGTGGTTGTTGTTTTAAGACAGAGTCTCTCACTCTATAGCTCAGGCTGCCCAGAATTCACGAGCTAGCCTAGGCTGCCCTCAAATGAATTGCAATCCTCCTGCCTCAGTCTATCAAGTCCTGGGCCACCATCCCCAGACAGTGTCCTCGTTTTTTTAAATGTGGAAATGGCACCGAGCAGTTGAGGGAATTAAACACCACCTAGCAGGGCTGTCACTCATACTCTGATGGGTACCGTTGTTAGGTTTGGTCTTGATGAGTCAGCGCCCGGTCTCGGTGGAGACTGAGCGATCCTCGGGGACCATCTCCAGTGTGAGCCCATCTCAGAACCCACAGTGCTGGGCGGGGAGCACCTGCCTTGCTTTGTGCCCAAACGCTTGGTGCTTTGTGACACAGCCTCCAACTGGCTTCCAGAGTGACAGGAATGGATTGGAGCCCATCTTCACTGGGGAGCCTTGGCACAGCTTCTGTGGTGGCCCATGTTTCCTGAGTGGCTCTCTGCCAGGTTGGCATCCTGACTGCTGGGCTGTGCCAAGATCTTCTTACAAATCCCTGGAGCTTGAAGAGAGGGAAGAGGGGGCTCTATGCAGTCTGTCAGCGTCTGTGGACTCACATGCACACGCGCGCGCGCACACTCACGCACGCACGCACTCTTCCATGCACACCAGGGCTTTACATCCATCCAGGACCCTGGTCACCAATACTTACACATACAGAGTCCTAGACGTGCATCGGTGCTGAGGGTGGCTTGGGCACCCCCTTTTCTCTCTAGTTGCTGCCAGGGTAGCCAGGTACATGAGATCTTGAGGCCATGGGGGAGGGACCAACATGGAGGAGAGGTGTCATCATGGGTGGGGGCTGGTAAGCATCAGCATGGAGGGGGAGCACTAGACTGGAGGGGGAGCACTAGACTGGAGGAGGAGCATCAGCATGGAGGGGGAGCACTAGACTGGAGGGGGAGCACTAGACTGGAGGGGGAGCATCAGACTGGAGGGGGAGCATCAGCATGGAGGGGGAGCACTAGGCTGGAGGGGGAGCATCAGCACCCAGTACCAAGGAAGAAAACATTGAGGTGGGGCTGACTGGGGCCTCCTAAAGGAGGGGGCATTTGGAATAGATGGGATTTCAGAGAAAGGTGGTGTGGAGGGGAGACACTGTTCCAGGCCACAGAGTGTGTCTGAAGCCCAGGCAAATGTTTCCCCTGGCTTCAAAGGGGAGAAAGCAGATACCAAAGGCAGGCTGGGTCCCCATTACACAAGGTTTTGGAATGCTAAAGTGAGGAGACTGATTCAATGGGAAGGGGGAAGCCGCGGACAATTTTGAGTAGTTGAAAGCTTGGTGGGAGGGCCTGGAAGCTGGGGTAGGATGGTGCTGTTAGGGTCTGGGGAGGGAGATGGGGCCAAGTAGGTACATCGATCGGCATGGTGCACTGAGGGCCTGCCTGCTGCCCAGCCAGGCTGGTGTGTGCGGCCAGGCTGCGTGTGTGCGGCCAGGCTGCGTGTGCGGCCAGGCTGGTGTGTGCGGCCAGGCTGCGTGTGTGCGGCCAGGCTGGTGTGTGCGGCCAGGCTGCGTGTGTGCGGCCAGGCTGCGTGTGCGGCCAGGCTGCGTGTGTGCGGCCAGGCTGCGTGTGGCGGCCAGGCTGGTGTGTGCGGCCAGTGTGCGGCCAGGCTGCGTGTGTGCGGCCAGGCTGCGTGTGCGCGGCCAGGCTGGTGTGTGCGGCCAGGCTGCGTGTGTGCGGCCAGGCTGCGTGTGTGCGGCCAGGCTGCGTGTGCGCGGCCAGGCTGCGTGTGTGCGGGATTCATTGGGAGAAAAGGGTGGGACGAAGCAAGGATATTGCTGAGTCGGGGCTCCCGCATGCAATGGTTGAGCCCACAACCACACAGAGCCATGACAATGGATATCAGTAGGAGCAGAGGGATGGGCTGGAGCTCGTCTTATGTGGGTGGCTTAGGTTTTTTTTTTTTTTTTAAGTTTTGTTTATTTATTTTACTTGATGTGTAGTAGCCCGTCTTTGGGGGGTTTTAGTGGGATCCAGCCAACTTGCCCGGTTTGCACCTGAGAAAGGGAGTGTGGATTGAGAAACAGCAGGTAAAAATACTAAGGTAAAGACAGAGACACAGGATAGAGTCGGGAGGGCAATCCAGTGAATACTGAACGCCCCAAGTTTATATACCCCAACCAAAAAGGGGAAGACTTCTTTATCATGATACAAGGAACAAAAAAAAAAAAAAAAAAAAAAAAAGACTTTCTTCCTTAATCCTCCAAACATTTAGAAACCACTCCTTGACTAAATTTCTTGTTATCTGGCCTTGAGGGTTAAGAGTAACTGAAGACAGAGTTTCTATATAGCCTGGTCCTGCCACCCCTCAGTTTCAAATAAACACACAGAGGCTTATATTAATTATAAACTGTTACTGATAGCTAGGCTTCTTACTGGTTAGCTCTCTCTTAATTATTGATCCATTTCTAGTAAACTATGTATTGCCTTGAAGCTGTGGCTTAACCATAATGCTCCAGCATGTTACTCCTTTGGCAGTTACATGCTGTCTCCCTGGCTGCTCCTTTTTCTCTCTCCTCCCAGAATTTTCCTCATCTGGTAGCCCCACCTATACTTCCTGCCTGGCTACTGGACAATCAGCATTTATTCATCATCCCATAAGAGAAGCATATATTCAATATATTCACAGCATACAGAGGGACATCCCCCATCAAGTAACCATACCTTAAAGCAAGTCTTTTGTTATTTAGATAAGACATCCCCACATAAGATCACAACAATTTAGACCTTTAGGTTTTATGACTTTAACCTTGGAAAAGTAAGGATAGTTTTGAACTCTCTGACTTTAAGCCAAGATGCAGTGGAGTCATCTCTATGGATCCCAACATTTATGTGTTTGCCTGCATGAATGTATACGCACCACGTGTGTGCCACTGCCCATGGATGCCAGAAAAAAAGGACATTGGATCCCCTGCAACTGTTCTTATGGACAGTTGTGAGCTGCCATGTTTGTGCTTGGAACTGAATCTGGGTCCTCTGCAGAGCAGCAAATGCTCTTAATCGATGAGCCATCTCTCTGGCCCTTTGTGAGTGAGTGTGTGTGTGTGTGTGTGTGTGTCTGAGAGAGAGAGAGAGAGAGAGAGAGAGAGAGAGAGGTGCCACAGTGCTCAAATATAAGTCAGAGGGCAACTTGCAGGAATCAGTCCTCTCCTTCCAATGTGTGAGTCACAGGAATTGAACTCAGGTCATCAGGATTGGCAGCAAGCACCTTTACCAGCAAGCACAGCACCAACAGACCCTGTGGTTTACTTTTTACTTTCTATTTAAAAGGTTTCTTAGCTGGAGCATTGGTGGAGCATGCCTTTAATCCCAGCACTCGGGAGGCAGAGGCAGGCGGATCTCTGTGAGTTCGAGGCCAGCCTGGTCTCCAGAGCGAGTGCCAGGATAGGCTCCAAAGCTACACAGAGAAACCCTGTCTTGAAAAACCAAAAAAAAAAAAAAAAAAAAAAAAGGTTTCTTACACATGCACAGGGGTGCACACACACACACACACACACACACACACACACACACACACACACACCCCCGAGCTCATGCACTGTTTTGTTTGTTTGTCAATATGAAATGAGCTCAGGTCATCTGGGAAGAGGAACCGGATTTCTCAGTTGAGAAAATGCCTGCAACAGATTGTCCTGTGGGAAAGTCTGTGGGGTGTTTTCTTGACTGATGATTGGTGTGGGAGGGCCCAGCCCACTTTGGGCGGGGATACCCGTGAGCAAGCAGCCCTCAGGTGTGTCTAAGAAAGCAGGCAAAGCAAACCTGGAAAACAAGTCAGTAAGCAGTACTTCGTATGGTCTCTGCTTCAGTTCCTGCCTCTGGGTTCCTGCTCTCAGTGATGGACTATTTGTAGGGGACAGTAAGCCACGCCTGTTAGAGGCTGGCTACAGGTATGCCTGACCACGCCTGTCAGGGCATGGTCAAGGTGAGGTCAGGGAGACACCAGATAGGTTTTTAAGGGGCTGCAAGCACATGGGAGACCCCTTCTTTTTTGGGGGGGGCGTTGAGACAGGGTTCCTCTGTGGCTTTGGAGGCTGTCCTGGAACTAACTCTTGTAGACCAGGCTGGCCTCGAACTCACAGAGATCCGCCTGCCTCAGCCTCCCGAGTGTTGGGATTAAAGGCGTGCGCCACCAAAGCCCAGCAGGGAGACCCCCTTCTCTCTGGCCTCCCTGCCTTGCTCTTCCTGGCACACTCTGGCTTGCGTTTGGATGGTGTTTGTCTGAATAAAGATATCTTAACCTTACGGACTACCGATCGTCTTCGCTCTCGTAATACCTGTGCTTGGGACACACAAACCAAAATAAGCCCTCTCCTCCCCAAGTTGCTTCTGGTCATGGTGTCTTTATCACAGCAATAGGAAGTGACTAGGGCAGGATGGGTGCTGATGGAGGCCAGAAGGAGGTGCCAGGTGGTCCTCACGTTGGAGTTGCATGTTGTAACAGTTAGTCACCCACGGTGGGCACCGAGAACCACAGCAAGCACTCTGAACTGACGAGTCACCCCTTCAGCCCTTTCTTTATATTTTGTTTTGTTTTGTTTTGTTTTGTTTTGAGACAGGGTTTCTCTGTGTAGCTCTGGCTGTCCTGGAATTCACTCTGTAGACCCGGCTGGCCTTAAACTCAGAGATCGGCCTGTTTCTGCCTCCCGAGTGCTGGGATTAAGAGTGTGAGCCACCACTGCCTGGCTCCCTTATTTTTTTTTTTTGAGGAGAGGATATTATGTAGCTTAGGCTAGCCTCAAATCCACTACATACCCAAGGATGGCCTCAAACTCCTGAACCTTGTGTCTCCACCGCCTGAGTGCTGGGATTGCAGGTGTACACCATTGGGCACCAGTTCATGTAGTGCTGAGGCTTGGACACAGGGCCTTGCACATACTAGGCAATCATTCATTCTACCAACCAAGCTGTGTCCCCAGCCTTGATGTCAGGGGATGGACCTTCCCACTTGACTCTGCAGGGAAGGGGCTGCTTTCCAAGACCACATCCAAGCTAGTTGGGAAGCTATGAGGGTCACTGACTCTGTGACTCCACAGGGACAGCAAACTGGTGTCAAGTCCTCTCAGGTCTATTTCCCGAGATAGCAGACAAAATGTAAGGCATTGAGACCTCTTGAGGTTTAGCCAGTGGCTCTGGGAGGAGCCCAGGCCCCAGCACGAAGAAGAGCAAGGTGCATTTTTTTCTTACTGACAGGTGAGCCAGCCAAGTGTTGACTCCAAGGTTAGGCAAGGCAGCCCCCACTCAGAATTTGCTGAAGGTGAGCCTGACTTGGGTAGGCCTAAGGGCTTCTTCAGAAGCTGAGCCAGCTAGAGCGAGGGATGCTGGGAACCAGGGAATCTTCCAGACCTGACAACTTTTCCTTGCCCTGGGCAATTATAAAGCCACAAATCACAAAGAAATGGTGGCATCAGCACCTTGGGGACCCTAATGGAATCCTGCACTATAAAAATTCAATCAGCCAGCTTGAGCTGGTATGAGGTCAAGGCAGTGAGGCTGGGGTAGACAGCCGAGGATGTTATAGGCAAGAGGACTCTCAGAGTTGGACAGACACTTTCTGTCAACCCTGTTTTCAGACCTCCTGATACAGTCCTTTGGACCTACTGGGATCAGCATCCTCCTTGGGCACTGAATCTCCAAAAGGCTCCACTGTGACTGGGAGGGGTCTGGGAGCTCTACTGTGTGTGTATGTGGTGGAGTGTGGTGGTCAGAGTCCTATCTACACGGCCGTTCCCAAAGCCCTCAGCAGTGCAGGACAGCGACAGAACATCCAGGAATCTCAAAGCTCGTGGGAACTGAAAAACAGGTGCATGCTTGTCTTCCTAGCAATGGCAGGGTGGAGGCAGGGAGGCAAGAGAGTCAGGAATTCAAAGTCATCTGTGGCTATATAGTGAATTCTCACCCAACCTGGTGACAGTGGGAAAAGGGGCAAGGACACTCTGGACAGCCACAGAAGGCCCAGAGCACAGACACTGACTCATTGGATATGACCTGCCATCCTGCAAACCTCTTCCACTCAGAAAAAATGGGAGAAGTGACAGGAGTCATTATAGACATCCCCTGTGAAGATACTCCAGTTTCTAGATGTGGGCAGCAGGTCAAATGTCAGCTCTAAGAAGCTCAGCTGTGTCTCAGCGGGCTTGGCCAAGGGCAGAGGCTTGTGCAGAGAAAGGAATTCTAGACTCTTCTGGGAGGACCCTCAGCCTCAGGGGACCTTCCTTTCTTTGTTTTAATTTGTATGGGTGTTTTGCCTGCATGTGTGTCTGTGTACTGTGTGTATGGAGTGCCAGTGGAGGCCAGAAGAAGGTGTTGAATGCTCCAGAACTGAAGTTAGAGATGGTTGTGAGCTGCCATGTGGGTGCCGGGAACCAAGGAACACGTGTCCTTAACCACTGAGCATCCTCCTAGCCCCACGAGGACAATCCTTTGTTGGGGGACTGAACTCTGCATTGCAGGGTGCTCACCAGCTCTCTTGACCTCTTCCCATCAGAAACCATTACCATCATCCAGTTTTGACATGTGTAAAAGACTCCAGCAGCACATGGGGATGCATGCCTATACTCCCAGCAGGCAAGGAGGCTGAGGTAGATGGAACACCATGAGTTCAAGAGCAGCCCGAGCTACGGAACGTGATCCTGTCTCAAAAATAAAGAGTAAATTAAATTTAAAACAGATAAGAATCCAGGTGGTGGCGACACACATATTTAATCCCAGCACTCAGGAGGCAGAAGCAGGCAGATCTCTGAGTTCAAGGCCAGCCTGGCAAGAAAGTGAGTTCCAGGACAGCCAGAGCTACACAGAGAAACCCTGTCTGGAAAGAAAAAGAAGGGGCAGGGGAGGGGGGAAGGAAAGGACAGAAAGAAAGAAAGCTGCATGTGATGGCGCACACCTTTAATCCCAGCACTCAGGAGCCAGAGGCTGACAGATCTCTGTGAGTTAGAGGCTAACCTGGACTATATAGCAAGTTACATACCAGTTAGGACTACTTTGAGACCCTGTCTTAAGGGGAGAAATAAAAGCTGAAGAGATGGTTCAGTTAGGTTAAGAAGTTCTTTTTTTTTTAAAGATTTATTTATTATGTATACAGTGTTCTGCCTGCATGTATGTCTGCAGGCCAGAAGAGGACACAGATCTCATAACCGATGATGGTTGTGAGCCACCATGTGGTTGCTGGGAATTGAACTCAGGACCTCTGGAAGAGCAGCCAGTGCTCTTAACCTCTGAGCCATCTCTCTATACATCCTGGTTAAGAAGTTCTTATCGCTTGTCATTCTTGTAGAAGATCTGAGTTTAGTTCCCAGCACCCAAGTCAGGCTGCTGACACCCCTGCTTCAGAGCACCGAGCTCCCTCTCCTGGCGTCTTCTGGCATTGCACTCTAGTCACACACACACACACACACACACACACACACACACACACACACACACACGTTTGACAACATTTACAAAGGGAGAGGACAGGCACTGATACTCGGTGGTAAAGGAACTTGCTGTGAAGTGGAAAGACCAGGGTCTGATACTTGGGACCCAGGAGTAGAAGGAAGTTGTCCTGACCTCCACATGCACACCATGGCATCCACACAGTAAGTGAATAAATGTAATTTAATGAAAAAAATTTGAAACAGGGTGTCTCTGTGTAACAACCCTGGCTCTCCTGGAACTCGATTTGTGGACCAGGCTGGCCTCAAACTCACAGAGATCCACCTGCCTCTGCCTCCTGGTGCTGGGATTAAAGGTGCGCTCTACCACACTCGGCAATTTAATGCATTTTTAAACCCTCCCCCTAAAGGGAAGAAGCTGGGCGTGGTGGTTCTTGCCTGTAATTATAACACAAGGGGATCAGTTCAAGTGTATCCTGAGCTCCCTGAGACTCTGTCTCAAAAACAAAACAAAACCTCAACAGCAACCAAAACACTTCAAAAGTTAAGACAACACAGTGTGTCCAGGGAGCAGAGCCTCCTCCACCCCCACCCCCAGGGGAAAGCAGTTTGGATGCAGATATGGAGCTTTGTGAGGGGCTGTGGGAGGCTTTGTGTACTGCCCTCATGATGCTGTCTTTCTTTCAGGGAGAACCAATGGCAGGGTCCACTGTCCCCAAGGTGCCCACGCTGTTCCTGGTCCTCCTGC